>NC_135957.1:17458194-17690694 GCF_053455715.1 Rhinoraja longicauda | reverse complement strand
GTATGCTTTCAAACTCCAGCACGGTCCTTGCACCTAGCCCCTTCCACTTGCTCAAGTTAAGGCTGCATTCACACCGTTGGGATGCAGTCGATGTTAACAGGTTTACTAAGAATTAATGCAGGAGCTCTTAATGTAGGCGAATAGCTGGGAATATCATGGCAACATTGTGACCATCTTGGAGAATTTCTAAGAGTCATTGAAATACATTACGATTCCCACTCACTCCAAGCCAAACGGGTTTTGTTTTGTTGCATTGACCAATTTAACCCGGGGTCAAGAACTGTGTTCAATCGCCAGTTCGGGTAGAATGCGCAGGGCCTCCTAATTTAGGTAATATTTCCAGAAGATGCGCATTGTTTACACATCATGGCCCCACCAGATGAAGGGAATCGGAATGTAAAGATTTATCACTAAAATAATATAAAGTTCATTCTGACGCACTGCAAAGCACCTTGCAGGACGAAATGACGCGGGGCTAACTTTAAAGGAAGGATTATACACGCATCAATATGGACAGTGGCAAACGTAAACCGCGTGAAAGTTGCCTCCATGTTTTCGTGCAAGGCATGACATTTAGAACGCCGATTTAGACGCATTTAGAGCGCTGACTAATTCCTCTAACTTTTCGGTATCTAACCCGATTTAGACAAGTTCTGAGAGATACTTGTTAGGTTTGATCACCGCTTGGGATGCGACAACCCATCACACTTAACTCGGGAATAGCCGGCACGGTATTACCATATCTCTATAATATTATGGATGTGATGGGAATACTTTACATACTGTTCACGGGGAAATCACGAATGCACAGTAGCTTTACACAACCTATTGAAAAAGTCAGTTACTGGTACTTGAGAAAGAATTATTAAAATAATTATAAAATGCAGAAAACAAGAGCAGAATCATCAAACCAGCGCAACCTTGCAATTGGAAGATCCGAGCCTCCGCATTGCCAATCTTTTTGGATCTGGCAATTGTTTATTTCTAAGAAAAACGGAGCGCCGTTGCCTCCTGCTGATTTTTTTTGTACAACGTTTTCGGAGTTCGGACAAGCTGCCGAGCTGCCGAGCTGCACCTGCCGAGCTGTCCAACTTAATTCCCTTTAAGCTGCAGAATTAAAAGTTTACACATTTAATGGAACTGCCGCTCCGACCTCCGTGGCGGGAGGACTCGAATCGAGGGTCTGTGTGCAGATGCAACGAATGCGTGTCGATTGCATCCGGTAATCGCCATCCTTAAAATGAATGTTAATCGCCTAATCAGCGGCGCGTCTTAAATCTAGCCTGCACGATGGTTAAGTGGGAAAGAAACACTTCATTAAATGTGGTTTATTGATCGGCGGGAGATGATTATAGTATGCCGCGCATTATTTTATAGCAGTGCGTGTTTAACGCTCTAACTTATCCCACTTTCATTAATTTGGTAGACGACAGATTTGATGACGGAGCGGCGTTGTTAACTCTAGGTATCTGAAGGGGACTGGTTCCTTCTCGTGGTGTGTAATTACTAACTGCAGCTCCCCTCGCTTAACACACACGCTCTGGGATAACATCCGCGTGGCGGCGGTGTTTTCTCAGCCATCAAACAAAAAACAACCCTCAGTGTAGAATCCAAGTCATCGTGTCAATGGGAGCCCAACTTTGTAATGGGGAATTGGTCACGCGGGGTCGTTGATCACCGCCCGTCAGCGACGAGCCAGCGCTGACCTCCCTGAGCTGTTACTTGCATTCTAATCTTCTTTCCCTTCCCCAGGCCAAATGACATAGGATGAGGGCCTTTGGTGACCTGATGACTTATGTGATTGCAACCCATCTCCTGGTTATGGTTGGATTTAACGTTGCCGAGGACTTGTGCTCCGCCTTCGTGAAGGGAGTCATTTACGGATCGTATTCGCTCAACGAATTGTTTCCTCAAAACTCCACCAACTGCACCTGGACTTTGGAAAACCCAGACCCGACCAAATACACCATCTACCTGAAGTTTTCTAAGCGGGACCACAGCTGCTCCAGCTTCTCCCTATGGGCTTATCAGTTCGACCACTACTCCCCTGAGAAGATCCGGGACCTACTGAAGAACGCCAAGTCCGTCGTTCACCTGTGCCAGGCGAGGAGTATGCTTGTGTTTTTAGAGTTTGACAAGAACTTCGTCCAGTTGCGCCGCCTGATTCAGCCCGAGGTGACGGCTGGTCAAGCCCGAGGCAAGGGGCAGAGCGAACGGCAGGCCTTCGAGTTTCTGGTCTTGAACAAGGTGAGCCCCAGCGAGTTCGGCTGCCAGGTGCTCTGCGGCTGGTTGGAGAGTTGCCTGAGAGCCGAGGACCAGGAGAGAGGCCAAAGAGACGGAGGAGGGAGAAAAGGAGGCGACAAGAGGGTGCCGGAGGCGGGCTCATGTGGAGTGATGGACGCCAAGTGCAATTGTCAGCAAGATGTGATGACGGGGGTGGACGGGCTGGATATGGTATTACCACTCAATGCGGATACTGAGGGCTGCCTCTCCGCCCGCCTCCACACCTCTCACACATGTAACCTGACTGAGGGAAAGCGAGCGCCCAGAAAAGGTAGGCGTCCTTATTTTACCCCATGGCATTGAAACTTTTTTTTGCCCTCACTGGAGAGTATTAAACGCAACCAAATAAGTTGTACTCTAATTGTTGTAAATACTGTACATGATTATTTGGGTTGTGGATACGTGGATACGACTTGTTACGTTTACCATATTTCGAATCTTTCTCAAACGATAAAGCTCAGAAAAGTGAAATATAGGGTTTGTTTTAGATTTCGAACATGAAAAAGACAAGTTTGCTTCCTTAAACTTATTTCTACATATTTTTTTGATGTTTTATTCCCTGGGTCTTTTCACATTCATTTTTTTCTCTTGGAATGTGCGAGTTCATAGTAGAACAAAGCCAGAATACCAGCAGATCCTTGTGGGTTTCTGAGGACATGTGAAAGAAAACACGTAAAGAAAATATAACCATGGTGCTCATATTAAACGCGACAAGTAGGAGGAGCCCAGGGACCAGAGAGATGATGCATTCAACCAGTGGGGTGGAAATAATTGAATCTAGAGCGAACAAGAAGATGTAATGGCCTCTCGTATCATGTCACTTTACGTCACGAAGGCTGTTGCATGTTGTCTTTATGGAGGCAATTGCCGAGATATAAAACGCTGATGTCTGTGCAATAGATAAACTGATGCCTATGGAAGTTATATGAATAATAATTTGTCTCAACGCTGCTCCCTTCCTCGCTCGAACGAGCTTTCAGTGTAACTCATACCAATGGGAGAGGGAGATGGTCCATTACCTGGAATATCCGAAGTCAGTGTTAATGTAGGGACACGGTTGCTAACTCACTGCATCCAGACTAGCACAGGCTGGCTTGATAACCCGGTGAAGAAATTGTAACATCACTGAGGTCTCGGTAAGCACACAACATTAATTAACCTGACAAACAAAAATCTTCTATATGGTACGTTTCTTCTGGGAATTTCTCAATGCAAGAAAAAGGGCTGTCAGTTCGGAATAACCCACTCTTGTTATTGGTAAACAGCTCAATTAAATTATTCATAACGGCGTTGTGAAAGAGCCTATTCCCATGTTTGCTATTTGTTCCTTGGTATGCTGTTAGTTTATCTTAACACAGAAGACCCCCCTCGCTGATCATTCCTATTGAAAATTTAGGATTTATTTGTCTGGCTCTGTTAAGTATTTAACAACCAGGGGTGCGGCGGGGGGGGGAATCAATCCATCATATAAACACCTGAAAAGACGCCAAACGACTGAGCTGTGAACTATGAAAGAACAACGAGTTGCGTTGGCGTGACTGTAATCGCTGGAGATCAACCTGTTGTGCGCTTTATGCAATGGTCGGAACCCATGGGACGGCTTTAGAGTCACCGCTCTGGGCTTGCTGAGCGCCAGTTTATGCAGCTGCCTTTCCCCATAGGCCGATCAATTTCACGCAATAACCAGCGGTGGGGGTTGGGGGGACGTGGAGTTAAAATGTTGTACCCAGTTGCACTGTGCGTACGAAAAATAAATATGAAAGCTGCAAGATCCCTTCCTTGTATTTCTAGAAGTTAATTGCAATGGACGTTCAGCTGCGTAGAAGGATGTTGCCATAACTCGAGGGCCTGAGCTATATGTAAAGGTTGGGCAGACCACGACTTTATTCCTTCAGTTTGGGTGGGCGGGTGGGTGAATGAATTTATAGAATTGTATAACATTGCGAGTGGAAATAGATAGGGTATATGCGCCGTCTTTTTCGCAGCGAAGGGGAATCATGATATGGGGGCAGAGGTTTACAACGATAGGAACCCGAGGGGCAACTTTTTTTTCACACTGGGTGGGTATATGGAACAAGCTGCCAGAGGAAGTAGTTGAAGCAGGTGCAATAGCAGCATTAAAAATACATTTGGAGAAGATTAGATGGGGCAACTTGGTCGGCATGGATGAGTTGGGCCGAAGGACCCGTTTCCATGGTGTACGATTCTCAGAGTTGGGTACAACCCACGCGAGGTCAGACCACGGATTGGTGATAATGGATGGATGAGTCACGACGTTCACCGTTACCGTATTCCTGTTAATACATTGCTACAGTGTACAGCAGTTGCAGTAGTGATTTTTGGTGTTCGTGTCCTGCCAACCCAGTCTTGTGAAGCTTGGCAGTTCACCGCCGTGTTCCGAAACCTCCTGTCCCTCCCAACCACCAGGACGAAAATGAAAAGGCTCTTTCGCATAAAAGTAATCGCAGGATCCAGGCAGCATGTGTGGAGGGAATGGACGCATGGCGTTTCGGGTCAGGTCCCTTCTTCAGACCGATCAGTCTTCCTCAGTCTGAAGAAGGGTGCCGACTCGAAATGCCGTCAGTCCATTCCCTCCACGGATGCCGCCTGACATCCGTGAGTTCCTCCAGCACTTTGGGTTTTTTCTCTCTCCAGTTTCCAGCGTCTGCAGTTTCTTGATGCTCTTTCGCATGTTTTTTGTTTGCATGCTCGCTTGCTCGGAGCATCCCACTGAGTGTAGGCAGGGAATTAAAGAGGGGGCTTCCTAGTCTCGGTTGCAGGTGGAAACCCTCCACATATCTAACCAGGGGCAGGGCGAATAAGTCACCAGGCAAGGAGCATGGAATCCGGGCTTCCAAGGGCTGGCAGAGGGACAATGGCCCGAATGGTCTCCTTCAGTTGCTTGAGATTCTGATCCTGAGAAACCGCGCGTCGCCGCAGTAAAACGACACGACTGACACTGAGACACAACGTTTTAAAGAGGTCACTACCACTGTGATTTCCGCGGCGTTGCACGGCCCTGGATTTGGTGCATTGGTCCGAGGGGGCTTCCCATTAATTCCCGAAGGGAAGAGGGAGGGAACGTCATGTTTAAACTATGTTTTATTCTTAATTGTTTACTGTATATCGTGTTACTTGCGAGCAAAGCACCAAGGCTTCCTTGTATGTAAATATACTTGGCTAATAAAATGTATTCAATTCAATTCAATTCAAGTAATGCAGTGGTGGGGAAACAGAGTGATTTGTTATTCCCAACAAATAATAATAATAATAATAATAATAATAATAATAATCATAATAATAATAAGTAATTTTGATAAGGAGGCGGGACAGGGAGTTGCGGTATCGATATTCAGGGTCTTGGGGGAAGAGCACAAGAGTGGCATTAACTGTGCAAGCGTTACAGTGGTCTGGCAGAGAGGTCCAGCGTAGCCTAGCCGGCGGCTCAGTCCCACGCACCATTCGTGTGACATGTGCGCCCTCTGCAGCAAGCGCACAGAAGCGGCCTCCTACCCGCGGCCCCCGGCTACAGCGGCAGCGGCCACAGCTCCGCTCCCCACCCACCCACCCAGCTACCCACCCAGCCAGCCGGTGCCGCCGGGAACCGCTGCACTGTGTGCCGACATGGCACCGAAAACATCCTCACATCGCACCTCGCTCGGTTCGAGCAACAAAAAAACCCATCCCTGACCCGAGGCAGAATCAGGGGACCACACTCCAGACGTTAAATCCCGTGCCACCAACAGCTAAAGAAGTGCAGCGACAGATGAAGCGAAATCTATACGCTCAGAGAAAAAAAAATATCAACAGACCCGCTGTTGGCTTTTTATGTTGCTGTTGCAATCTTGACATTCACAGATAAACTGTATTGGCACCAATTTACAATCTTCGCAATTGTGCTTAAATATGATACCAAAAAAAACCAAACCAAATGATCTGGATGTTCGGAGAGCTTTTTTTCCTTGATGCTTCGGTGTAACAGTTCAGAGCAGAGATGTGTTTCATAATGTCGGCAAGGGAGGAATTGAATACGTTTAATATCGGTGCACTGTCGCCCCTGGGTTTAGGCAATGAACCGCGAACACCTGCCCGGCGATTTGAAACTGCGTGTACGAGCAGCGAGCTTCACTCCCAAGGTCGTGCGTGTGCATAAACACAGACTGCTCTTCTAAGGTCTTCCATCTGTGTGTGGTGTGTCTGCATGTGTTCAACTCAGAACGCATCCCCCCCCCCCCCCAAACTGTAAATAGTTAACGTGTTAATAAACCTTGCAGCAATATCTGAAATCTGTACTGAAATTATCTTGCTCAATGTGCTTAGTCTACGTGCGTGAGATGGCCGTTCCTGTCAACCAATGCTCTGTGCATCTAATGGTCACACTGATGCATAGCTGCTCGTTGGCACGACTATTTTGAGAAAAATAGATGGAAGTTGAGCATATTAGCCGGAGACTGGAGTATATTGGAAGGTAGATGCAATTAAACCAAGGGGAATAATGTCCCAATTAATTTGCTATCTGCGCCAAAAAAAAAACTTTTGGCTCATTCGTTTCACATACATCAGATTCAAATACTAATCTTGCATTACTTGAATGATGAGCAGAAATGAATCATATCTAATGCAGTGTATACTCCATTGCAGCTGTATTATTTAATCTCATTTACTCCAGGCTTGGTACAGCAGATGAGTTTGAGATTGGTACGGTTGATCAGAAATGTGTCCAACTTACTGTTTTTGTTCCTCTCCCTAGCCAGTAATGTCATTTGTTCAATAAAGTACAATCTAATTTTGAATGCACACTGAAGCAAGGCATAACAGTCGGTTTAATATTTGCCTCCAGCTAACATAGAAACATAGAAAAATAGGTGCAGGAGAGGGCCATTCGGACCTTTGATCCAGCACTGCTATTCAATATGATCATGAATGATCATCTGAAATCAGTGCCCCATTCCTGCTTTTTCCCCCATATCCCTTAATTCCTTCAGCCCGAAGAGCTGAATTTGATTCTCTCTTGAAAACATCCCATGAAATGGCCTCCACTGCCTTCTGTGGCAGAGAATTCCACAGATTCACAACTATCTGGATTAAAAAGTTTTTCCTCATCTCAGGCCTAAATGGCTTGACCCCTGTGACCCCTGGTTCTGGACTTCCCCAACATCGGGAACATATTTCCTGCATCTAGCCTGTTCAATCCTTTAAGAATTTTATAGAATTTTATAAGATCCCCTCTCATCCTTCTAAATTCCAGTGAATACAAGCCCAGTTGACCCATTCTATCATCATATGACAGTCCCGCCATCCCAGGAATTAACCTGGTGAACCTACGCTGCACTCCCTCAATAGCAATAATGTCCTTCCTCAAATTAGGAGACAAAAATTGCACACAATACTTCAGGTGTGGTCTCACCAGGGCCCTGTACAATTGCAGTAGGACCTCCTTGCTCCAAAACTCAAATCCTCTCGTAATGAAGGCCAACATGCCATTAGCTTTCTTCTGTACCTGCATGCTTACTTTCAATGACTGATGTACAAGCACACCCAGGTCTCGTTACACCTCTCCTTTTCCTAATCTGACACCATTCAGATAATAATCTATCACCATTCAGATAGCACACACACACTCGCGCACACTCTCACGCACACTCTCACACAACCAAAGACACCCACTGACAAATAGTCCACTCGAGGTCAAGCAAGGGTAAGGCCTGAAATAGTTAGAATTGTTGCATGGACCCCACATTCCAGACTTGTGAGAGCAACTTCAGAGTGTAAGCAGATCCTGGCATTCACCAGACACTTTCCTCCATTTCATGTTAAAGAGTCAACCCCGTCCAGAGGGGTTGTTTACATGACGTGCATCTATCCAACATGGTTGACATCCTCACAAACAGCTGTCATGGAGAAAGGTGTGAAGGCAGCTCCAGGAGGTGCTGTAAATATTTGAGCTAGACTTCAATTGACATCGAAAAAAACCAACATAATTATCTTTAAAAAAATCTTGTTCCTACTAGAGATGACCACACAAGAACACAGGGAATAGAAGCTGAGGCAGCCAAATTTGGATTTTCATGCATGTTGTTCCTTGTCACAAAATTATGATTGATTGATTGATTGATTGTAGTCACACCTCACTTTCTTTCCCATATACTTTAATTTCATAATTATCCTCAACCATGCATCTTTATTAGAAACAAAGAAAATAGGTGCAGGAGTAGGACATTCGATCCAGCACCGCCATTTAATATGATCATGGCTGATCATCCAAAATTAGTACCCTGTTCCTGCTTTCTCCCCATATCCCTTGATTCCATTAACCCTAAGAGCTCTATCTAATGAAGGGCCTATTTTGAATGGGAAGGAAATTTTTAAAAAAATCACCATCCTCTGAATGGAGCAAAGATAGGCAGGTGGGACTAGTGTAGATGGGGCATCTTGGTCAGCATGGAGAAGTTGGCCCGAAGGACCTATTTCCACTCTGCATGACTCTATATGACTAAGTTTTTCCTCACCCATCTCCCTGCTCAACCATAGGAAACATCCTTCACTCATCGCCCCTATTGAGCCTTTGAAGTTTTTGAAGTCACCTCTTATTCTTAAAACCCTAGAGAGCCTAGAGGTGTAGCCTGCTTAGTCTCCTCACATGCAAGACCCTGCACTCTCGGCACCCTTCACATTACCCAAAATATTTGAAGGTAATTCTGTGTAAGCATTTCAAGCACAGTGATTCAAGGTTGGCAATGTAACTTGAGGCTGTTGGTCCCGTATTGCACATTACGTGTTTATGACAGCAATATAACAAGACCTTGCTCAAACCCACATGAGCACCATCTCATAATTAAAGTCAAATGACTCTTTATGGGTGTTTCTCCCAAAGTACAGTTAAGACAAAAAAAAAATCTGTTGTAGGCATTAGCCACTAAAAAACAAAACCATGATTCAGAGTTAATCTGATTCTACAAACTAGAACCACCCTCTTTTAGATGCCTGAAATGTTCTACACCTCAAAAAACACCTTTCTTATGTCTCACTGGCTTATCGGAGAGAGGTTGCTTACATTGCATTTTGAGGAGATATACATTTTAGAAGAGATTTTCGTGGCTTCTAACGTACTGGACTTCTTTATTTCTTAGGAACATGGTAGGAAATTCAAGAGAGAATGCTGAAAAATCTCGGCAGGTCAGGCAGCATCTGTGGAAAGAAATAAACTAGAGTCACAGACCGCGAAACATGAACTGTTTCTCTTTCCAGAGATACTGCCTGACCGACTGAGAATTCCCAGTATTTTGTGTTTTTATTTCAGATTTCCAGCACCTGCATTTTTTTTCGTAGGATATTCAAACCTGTTCTTGTGGTGGATCTGTACATAAACAATCCTTTCATGTGTTTCAAGTACTTGCCCATTACAAAATCTCACTCAGTCTTGAAAAGGTTATTCAATTAAGTATCTAACACCACATCCTCACACATATTTTGGCCAAAGAAAGCCTCCCTAACATTTGGTGCCAAAATGAGTTCTGACTATGAACATGTCCAACTGCATCAATCCTTGCATTTCAAACCATTTCAGCAAAAACAAATACCCATGTACAATAAGCACTCTGATGATCATTGTTGTCTTTTGTGCAGTTGGATATTTAATGGTCTCCACAGCTGCTAGTCTTGCACCATAATGAAAATAACCAGTTTGTCTTTCTTGGAGCCAAGGAAGATGACCTCACACTCCTCCTTGTAAAACACCACCTGGCAGAATGTTTTTACCCACTCAATCTGTGTCGCTTTGTAGCTTCTTGTTGCACCTATCAAACTTACTCATCATCTGTATTTAATGTTGTCTGAAAACTTGGATATACATAATTATACAAATATATTATGCCCAGCACAGATGTCTGAGAATGACACTTTTTATATACAGTCATAGAGAAAGGAATTTTATCACTTTTCTCTCTGATTTCCGAATCAAGTACTAATTTATGAAAAAAAATAGCTTCAATTCTAACGATCTCTTATGCAAATCAAATACATTTTTAGTATTTATGTAAGCACAATCTAGAGCAACAGCCTTCTTGTGATAATCGTTCAAAATCTATCTATGACCTTCCTATCAGATCTGTGCTGCTTCTTTTGGGTCAACTGATACTGTACGTATTGGAGTATTCATTCGCTTTGTCTCTGATAAATTCGATTAACTTTCTAATAACTGATCTTAAATCGGTTGGACAACAGATACATTTTATCTATTTCATCCCATTCTATGTATTCGTCTGGCACCCGCAATGGATCTTTTTTAATCGTACAGGGTTGAAACTGTCTGGTCCTGGAGATTTGGCAACACTAAGCACGATAGGCGTTGGTATTGGTTTATTATTATCATGTGTACCGAGATGCAGTGAAAAACATTGGGTCGTGCTTTCAAGGTTTTTTACCACCTACCCTGGGAGAGGGGAGAAACTGCTCTTTGATGTTAGCTGCTTTCCCAACACTGCAAGGTGCAGATGGTTGATGGTGGTGGGGGGGGGGGGGGGGGGGGGGGGGGACGACGACGACTGATCTGAGTGTTGGACTAGACTACATCCACAGCTCTGCAATTTCATGCAGTCTTGGGCAGAGCAGATGCCAATCCAAGTTATGATACACCTTGATAGGATGCCTTCAAGAGTACATCTGTAGATGTAGGTAAGAGTTATTGCAGACATGCTGAACTTCCTTAGTCTTCTGAGGAAGTAGAGACATTGACATGCAATCTTGGCAGTAGCTTCAATGTGGTTGTTTCCAGGACAAATTGTTGATGGTATTTACGCCTGGGAACTCGAAGCCCTCGACCTACTATAATTTGGAACCATTGATGCAGACTGAGGCATGTATCCTACCTGGGTTCCTGAAGTCAATAACCTACTCTTTCACCTTGCTAACATTATATTACTATGCTCATCTTCTTGTACTCTGTCCCAACATTGTCCCGAAATCCAGCCCAATACAATGGCGTCCTGCAAATTTGTAGATGGACTTGGAGGATTATTTTCTCCCTAATCATGTTTAAAATATTGTAAATTCACTTGGTTTTTCCTCTTGACTTTTAGGTTATTTTGTATGTCTTGCATTTTGTTCTGCCCCACTTCCATGAAAATGTGTGAATCTTTCAGTTCCTCTCTTGGCAAGTATTGGTCCATCTGCATTGGTGTTTAATCGCCTTGAATTTCTTTAGTATATATTTATAAACTTCTGGTGTTATTTAGAGAATTTTTCACATTCTTATTTTGCAGTGTGAATTATTTTTATGTTTTTTTGTTTTTTTTTGCTTCTCACCACTATGCAATCCATTTGATGCTTGTCTTAATGTAAATTTAAAATCATGGTTTGAGACTCCCCCTTTTCTCAAACAACATACCATCCCTAACCACCAGATTGTTAATTAATTCAGTCTCCATACTCATTACTAATCTAGTATGGTTTGTTCATTTGTTTGTTTATTTGTTCTTGAAATTGTCCTAAAAACATCCTAGAAATTCATTGCCTTCGCTGCCAGAGCCCCATTATTTATCTCAGTCAATGTGAAAATTATAACCTTTGATTATAATTATATTATTTTTATCACACGCTGGCCTGATTTCCATATTTATTCATCTCCCATTTATAGTACAAACAGGAGAACTGTAGTTTATCAAAGCAGAGACTTGCATTCTTCACTGTTCTTCAATGAGAACCTTGATATTTCCACTGTCAGTTCATTTTTACTGAAATCCCTACTTTCTACAGCTGCACCTTTGTCTTTTCTCAATTCTGTGACACTCCTCCTTTTCAATTCTTTGGTCCGTTCCAAAGATCCCATTGCCTGGAATACTTATTTATTCATTAAACCTGATTTCATTAATTTTCTGTCTGCTGGCTTCTTGATATAGTGCTTCTTCTGATACAGTGAATGTTTTATGTGGAAAACATGATTTCAATATAAAGTGGTTGCACAGTCATAACAATTTATCATTTAGTAGTTATATAAATGTGAATATTATTGATTTTAGACAAGGTCAATTCCTTTGTGAGTTGCTATGTTGTCCAACTAAAAGCTTGCCTTAAAGAATGTGTTGCAATCAGAACCCCCTTGAGAAATCTAAGTTACAAAACATTATGGCCATTGCTAAAATTTATCATATTTTACTACCTCTTTATGGATTGTGTTTTGAATATTTCTTGTTGAACAAAAAGAGCTGATGATGTTAATGAGGTTACTGCTTAAAAGCATTGCTCAGTCCACAACGGTGAAGTAACTCAATCAATGTGCATAATTAATGCTGACGAGTTAATGATAGCACATCCACTGGTCTTTTATTCTCTGCCAACTTCAGCCATTTCTTGAATCACCTTAACTCCCCAGGCTGAAAGGGATTAAGTAGCCATATTTCCTCCTTCTGGTTGCTACCCACCAAATCTTGTGGCAAATTAGCCTCCAAGGCAACCAATGTATTCTTGACAAGTAAAACAAATAAATAACTTGCATTTATGCTGGCATCCAATGTTTCAGTTCATCTCAGAACATTTTGGACATTTTGTTGTCTTGAAGCTATGTGGCCATCATGCTGGTCACAAGCTGACATTCTGTTACTATGAGCCAATGTATTCATTCATTTCAGTTGGGAAAGCAGCCAGCACACAAAATGTGCCATATGACTTGACATTGTAAATATAGGGCGTGATTGGTTAGACTTAAATTCTTTCTTGTGTTAGAGAGTTGCAGCCTGGAAACAAGCCCTTCGGCCCACCATGTTTGCACTGACTAGCAATCACCCGTATGCTAGTTCTATCCTATACACTAGAGACAATTTACAGAAGCCAATTAACCTACAAGCTTGCACATCTTTGGAATGTGGGCGGAAATTGGAGCACCGGAGAAAAACCCACGCGATCACAGGGAGAACTTACAAATTTGTATTTATACACAAAATGCTGGAGTAACTCAGCAGGTCAGGCAGCATCTCGGGAGAGAAGGAATGGGTGACGTTTCGGGTCGAGACCTTCTTCAGACTGACCTGCTTAAGTCTGAAGAAGGGTCTCGACCCGAAACGTCACCCATTCCTTCTCTCCCGAGATGTTGCCTGACCTGCTGAGTTACTCCAGCATTTTGTGTATAAATACCTTCGATTTGTACCAGCATCTGCAGTTATCTTCTTATACATACAAATTTGTGTTGTCATTTGTGAGCGGAGCACCAAGGCACATTCCTTGTATATGCACACACTTGGCCAATAAACTTATACTTATACTTATTCACTTACTTATGAATCCGTAATGAAAGTACATGTAATCAGGATCAAACCTGTATCTCTGGCTAAGACAGCAACTCTACTGCTGCGCCACTGTGCCGCCCTCAATCTGTTTTAGTTCACTGCTGTACGAAATTGCTACCATTACATGTTTACCCATCTGAAGCACAAATCAGAAAGAAACAAAAGAACATTTTAAATGTTCCTTTTGGAACCAAGCATTTTGCAGCCTCTTTAGCGATGTCAGTTTAGTTTAGTGATACAACGTTGAAACATGCCCCCATGGCCCACCGTCTGCACTGACCAGCGATGCCCACTCATTAACACTATCCTACACACACTAGGGTCAATTTACATTTATTACTAAGCCAATTGTCGTACAAAACTGTTGCATCTTTGGAGTGTGGGAGGAACGAAGATGTCGGAGAAAACCAATGCGGTCTTGGGAAGAACGTACAAACTCCATACAGACAACACCCACAGTCAGGATCAAACCTGGGTCTACCAAGCTATAAGCACTGTCAGGCTGCAACTCTAATGCTGTGCCACCTTGTCGCCCTTGATTACAAGTTTCAGACAAAATACAAAGGCAAATTTTCATGTTATTTCTTTTGATCTTTGGCCTCCATCTGAAGATGGCAGATAAGAATTTGATTAAACTTAAAGTAGTACCGCCAGGGTGGCACAGTGGCGCAGTGGTAGAGTTGCTGCCCTACAATGCCAGAGTCTCGGTTTTGATCCTGACTACTGGTGCTGTCAGTATGGAGTTTGTCCCCTTGATCTGCGTGGGTTTCCTCCTGGTGCTTTGGTTTCCTCCCATACTCCAAAGATGTACAGGTTTGTAGGTTAATTGGGTCTGGTAAAATTGTAAATTGGCCCTTGTGTGTGTGTGTGTAGGATAGTGTTAGTGTGTGGGGAGCGCTGCTCGGTGTGAACTCGGTAGGCTGAAGGAACCATTTCCACGCTGTATCTCTAAACTAAACTAAATTAACTTGGCATTCCCTCACTAACTCTCTTACCTTTTTGGACTGTGACTTTAACCCACGCATGGCCTTCTGACATTTCCCACTAAACTACAGCTGACTGGTTGCTGACTATAGCTGGTGAATTAACGGGACGTAAAACAAATCAAGATTTCTTGCATATCTTTCCTATCTAGAACTACATAAAATTATGAGGGGCATAGAAGGGTAGAGAGTCAGAATCTTTTTCCCAGGGTGGCAATGGCAGGGACTTGAGAGTGCTGGGTTTTGGAATGTGCTGCCAATAGAGGGGGTGGAGACAGATGGCTTTTAGATTAGTTTAAGTTGGCATCATGATCGCTGTGGATATTATGGGTCTGTTCTTGCAGTTTGTAGGAAGGAACTGCAGATGCTGGTTTACACCGAAGATGGACACAAAATGCCGGAATAACTCAACGGGACAGGCAGCATCTCCGGATAGATGGAATGGGAGACGTTTTGGGTCGAGACCCTTCTTCGGACTGAGCTTCAGAGATAAAGAAGTGTAAGAGATCAAAAGAGATGCAGATCAAGGAAAATGCAGAAGAGACCATTGTAGAAGAGATGATATTCTCTGTAGGCACATAAAACAGGATCAGGAAAAACAGTACCCATTATTATGACTGGCTTTGTGATAGTTTAATCCTGTTATGGTTTTATCTGTAAGGTTTGAAAGCTCCAGGGAATTGTGGAGACCAAGGGGACTAAAATTATGATTTACAATGGCATCATATGGTTTCAACAAGAAAGACAGCAACTGAGATGCGCTTGTCCAACAGTAGGTTGGTGGACAGCACGCCTGGCATCGTTTAATTGATCAGTGAAGAGGTTGGCTCATGGCCTCCGAACCTTCAGCATCCAACTAACCATCTGATGCAATTTTTGAGTTGTATATCCAGAATGTTATTTAGCAATTTCACCTTTACTTTACTTTATACTTAAGATAGTGCATCGAAACAGGCCCTGTGGCTGACTCAGCCTGTGCCGACCAGCGATAACCCCATACACTGGCACTATCCTACACGCGCTAGGGACAATTTACAATGAACAGAAGCCAATTACCCTACAAACCTGTGTGTCTTTGAAGTGTGGGAGGAACTGGAGAACATGGGCAAATCCCACACAGTCACAGGGAGAACATAGAAACTCCATACAGGCAGCACCCATAGTCAGGATCGAACCCGGGTCTCTGGCGCTGTAAGGCAGCAACTCTACCACTGCGCCACTGTACTGCCCTGTCTTCCTTTCTCTATTTGTTCATTGGCAATTGCTTTCTCCTGTAACTTACTAACAGGTGAATATCCCATTGAGTGTATCTGAGGGAGTAGTATTGGCTGATAAAATGTAGAGAGATTCTGGGCCAAGTCTGAACATTAGGCTCTGCCACTTCCTCCTCGTGCATCCTGCCAAACAGAAGACATTTCCCAACACTTGCAGCAAGCCACACGTAGATTAGACAACTCCAAGTTGCAATATGCTATGAAGAAGTAGGATTATGTAATGCAGACGAGCCATTCCTACTTGTGCTAGTTTTGTGAAAGACCTAGGCAATTAGTTCCACTAACTTGCACATTCCCTGAAGTCACTTTTTTTTTTTGCCCACTACTCTGCCATGCAGTGCTTTCCAGATGGATAATATAAATTCATTCCACCTCACCTTAGGACTTTAAACCAATTAATTTAAATCTATGACCTCCAGTTACTGATCTCCCAGTGGAAACAGGGCTTCCTGATCCAATTTATTAAAACGTTTTTACAATGTTCAATTATTTGCTCAATGTGGTGGAATTATGTATTTACAAGGAGCTGAAGAATCAAAAAATATACTCCAGTGGTTAACTTCTGAACTCATCCTCAAGAAATTCTTCTGAGTCCACAATCACCATGATTCATTTATTCATAGAGGTGTAAAGCAAGGAAACAGGCCCTTTGGCCCAAATTACCCACACCAGCCAATGTGTTATCCTGAGCTTGTCCCATTTGCCTGCATTTGGCCCATATCCCTCTTAACCATTCCAGCCCATGTACCTGTCTAAATTTCTTTAAATAATTGTACCTGCCACAACAACTTCCTCTAGCAACTTATTCCATATATCTCTCATCCTCTATGTGAAAATTTTGCCTCTCAGATTCTCTTTAAATGTACCCTCTTTACCTTAATCCTATGGCCTCTAGTATTAGACTCCCCTATCCTGGGAAATTACAGTGACAATTATTCTTATCCATGCCATCATGATTTGATATACCTCTAAGGTCACCACTCAGCTTTCTTCACTCCTGTGGAAACATTCCCACCCTATCCTGTCTCTCCTTAGAATAAACTCTCCAGTCCCAGTAACAACCTTATGAATCTTTTCTGCACCATCTTGGGCTAAATCACATCATTCCTACAATATGGTGACCAGAAATGCACCTAATATTTCATGTATGGTCTCACGATGTCTTGCACAGCTGCAATATGATGTCCCAATTCCTATGCTCTATGCTCAGACTGATGAAAGCAAGCATGCCAAATGGTTTCTTCATCAACTTGTCTACCTGTGCTGGCATTTTCAGGGAACTACATACTTGTACCCCCAGGGTTCTCTGTCCTACAACACTCCCCAGGGCCTTGTCACTCACTGTATACATCCTGGCCTAGTTTAACTTACCAAATGCATCACTTCACACTTGTCCGAGTTAAATTTTATCTTTGACCTATTTTCGAAGTTGATCTAGTCTTGTAGCCTTGGACAACTTTTTTCACAATACACCCCACAACCAATTTTCGTATCATTTGCAAACTTACTATTCATACTAGCTACATTGTTATCTAAATCTTTAATATATCTGACAAATAACTTGACCCAGCACGCAACTTAGCGGCATACCACCGGTAAAGAGCCTCCAATCTAAAAAACAACCCTCCATTACCGCCCACTGTCTCCTTTCACCAAGCCAATTTGGTATCCAATTTGCTTGCTCACCCTTCATCCCATTTAATCTAACCTTCCAGACCAACACCAACACCTTGGGTACATTATCAAAAGCCTTGCTAGTCTATATAGGCATCCACCTTGCTCTCATCAATCCTTTTCATCACCTCTTCAAAAAACCCTTATCGGATCTGTGAGACTTGATTTCCCATGCACAAAGCAATGCTGACTATCCCTAATCAGTCTCTGCTTTTCCAAATGCAAATAGATCCCGTCTATGTCTCTCAGAATCCCCTCCAGTAACTTTCCCAATGCTGATGTCAGGCTCTCTGGCCCACAGTCCTGAGGCTTGTTCTTGCAGCCCTTCTTAAATAAAGGCACAACATTATCCCCCCTCCAGTCTTCTGATACCTCACCCATGGCTAAAGAAGATACAAAGATCACTGCCAGGAGCCTCTGCAACTTCTGTGCTTGTTTCCCACAACATGCTAAAATACACTTGGTCAGACCCCAGGGATTGATCCGCCTTTACGCACCTCAACACTGTCAGCATTTCCTTTTTCATAATGGGTGACATGTTCTAGGACATCACTGTTCTCATTCCCAAATTGCACAGCTTTCATGACTTTCTCCATGATAAATATAGTTGAGAAGTATTCTTTTAAGAACTCGCCTATCTCCCGTGACTCCACACTAATCCTCAAGGGAACCTATTCTCAATCCAGTTATTCTTTTGGCCTTAATGTACCTATAGACTCTCTTAGGATTCTCTTTTACCTCCCAAGGATATCTCATGCCATCTTTGTGCCCTCCTAATTCCCTGGTACTTCTCAAGGGATTTGCTTCATTCTAGCTGCCTACCCCTGACATTTCCTCCTTTGTTTTCCTGACCAGAGCTTCACTTTCCCTCATCGGCCAGAGTTCCCTAATTGTGCCAGCCTTTCCCTTTACTCCAATTTTTATTATAAAGACATAAGGATTTAACATTATTTCACTCTCCATGTGCTGCCTCTTAGACATCCTCACGTGGAGATGTTGAAAAAAGGATATACGGCCAAAAGAGAAAAATATAGCAAAAGCTACCTGGTTGAGTATATTTGGCTCTCCGTGTTCTTTGGTTATGTGGTGCAAATGAATTGGGTCACATGGTCAGAAAGTAGATAAGCATGTTTAAACAGTACCCAGAAATTACACTCACAAATATGAACCAGTGACACGGCTGGTGACACTCCTTACTCATAGTTCTAGTGACCCTGTTCAATCCTGACCTCCGGTACTATCTTCACAGAGTCCGAACATTCATCCTGTGGCTACATGGTGTTCCTTCAGGTGCTCTGGTGCCACTCTAGACTGGTGCTCATGTATTGGTGAATGGTGGAATCTGTTGGGACTTGGAATGTGGGGAAAGGATTCATATAAATTGGTGCTCCATGGCTGCCATGGACTCGGTGGACTGAAGGGATCATTTGCAAGCAGTATGCCTCCAGCATATTCTGCCTCTTTGATAGCTTAGAGTAAAAACAATTATGGAGCAACACTGAACCAAAATGTAGATTGAAGTCATGTATCAGCCTCACCATTTTATACAATACGCAATACAATACAATATCCTTTATTGTCATTGTATAAGTACAACGAGATTTTGATTGCCACTTCCAAATCGATGTGATCAAATCAAATATTTAAATAAATCACGGCGAGCCTGCAAACAACAAGAAGGGGGGACGAAAGAAAAAAAAAGAAAAGGGGGAACAGTGTAAAGTGCAAAAAAAGGTTCATGCAGGGGTCAGTTGTGCCAGATGACCCTGGAGGCAGAGACAGATCATGGTGGGCTCCCAGCAGGACCGATTCAGAGCAGCTATAGCTCTAGGAATGAAGCTGTTCCTTAGTCTGGAAGTGCGGGCGTAGAAGGCCTTTTACCGTCTGCCAGATGAAAGTAGTTCAAACAGACGGTGGCATGGGTGTGTGGAGTCCTTGTAGATGCTGGTGGCTTTTCTGAGGCAGCGTGCGTAGTTCTTGTGAAGCTCAGTAATGTTTCCCTGCACCACCTCATGTTTGGTTGGAGACAAAGCAATGACTATTTGCTCTCTCAATATCGCCACTCAAGGGGGGCTCTGCTTCCAATTCCTGTGTCATATTTTTAATATTTTGATATATATGCTTTACAAATTTGTAGGTATTAGTAGGGTTGTTAACCTCTTTATTTTGCATAGTTTACTTGATAAAGAGAACACCCATAGTAATTTGCAGTAATTATGGATTAAATCTATTGCACAGAAGTTTAATCTGCCGTGCATTATCTCACATAATTCTTACTCACAATTCAGTAAATGCTTTCAATGAAATAATACTATTGTTCCACACTACTTGGCAATGGCTCTTGTATGCTGCTTACATGAATTAAAATTGTACAGAGCAGTCTAAGTCCATAGAAGGGTCCCATCCACTGACCCCTGAGTTCTTCCAGCAATTTGGTTTTATTATAGAGCTCTGTCTTCCAGTCCCAGTCTTTCGACATCAGCAATAAAACTAATTTAACAATGCAAAATCCCACCAAGCACTTCAATAAAATATTTTAAGCCAAAATTGATCACCGACCACAGACCCTATCTGGAGACACCAGAATGGTTGTGACATGGGTTCAGAGAGATTAGTTTAGAGATACACCGTGGAAACAGGCCCTTTTGCCCACCGAGTCCGCACCAACCCGCGATCCCCGCACACTAACACTATCCTACACACACTGGAAACAATTTACAATTCTGCCAAGCCAATTACCCTACAAACCCGTAAGTCTTTGGAGTAGGTGAGGGAACCAGAGTATCCAGAGGAAACCCATGCAGGTCATGGGGAGAATGTACAAACCCACGCAGGTCACGGGGAGAATGTACAGAGTTAAAGCAAAGAACACAGAACAGTACAGCACAAGAAACGCCCTTTGGTCACAATGTCTGTGCTGAATATGATGTCAAGACTATCTCTGATCTACCTGCATATAACCCACATCTCGCTATTTCTTGCATATCCATATGCATATCCAAATGTCACTTAAGTGCCACTATTTTATCTGCCTCAATCACCAGCCATAGCAGAGTGTTCCAGGCACTCATCACCCTCCATGTAAAGAAGTTGCCCAACACAGCTCCTTTAAATTTTGTCCCTCTCACTTAAACCTATGCCCTCCAGTATTTGATATTTCCATCCCGAGAAAAAAGGTTCTGACTGTCTACCTTATCTATGCCACTCATCATTTTAAATACTTCTATCAGGTCTTCCCGCAACCTCGAGCATTCCAGAGAAAACAATCCAGGTCTGTCCAACCTCTCCCTGTAGCTAATACCCCCTAATCCAGGTTTCCTTCTGATAAACCTCCTCTGCACCCTTACCGAAGTTTTCACATCCTTCCTGTAAGGTAGCAACCAGAACCGCACACAATACTCCAAATGTGGCCTTAGCAAAGTCCTGTACAGCTGCATAGCTTCCTGACTTTTATAGTCCTGACCTATGAAAGCAAAAATATCATATGCCTTCTTTGCCGCTCTATCTACTTGTGTTGCCAGTTTCAGGGAATTATGGACATGGACCCCAAGCCTCTGGATATCTAAGCTGTTAGGGGCCATGCCATTAATTGTAAATTTCCCCTTTACATTTGCACACCCAAAGTGCAACACCTCACACTTACTTGGATTAAACTCCATCTGCCATTTCTTTGCCCATTTCTGTAATTGATCTATATCCTGCTTTATCACTTGACAGCCTTAGCCAAAGTCTATGACCATAACAATCTTGGTGTTATCACAAACTTACTAACCAAAGTGTCTATGTTTGCGTCCAATTCATTTCCATATATCACAAACAGCAGAGGTCGCAGTACAGATCCCCGTGGAAGTCATCTGGCCACAGACCTCCAGCCTGAATAATGGACTTCCACCACAACCCTCTGTCTTCCATCAGTCAGCCAATTCTGAATCCTTACGGCCAAGTCACCATTAATCCCGTGCATCATAATCTTCCGGATCGGCCTACGATGAGGAATTTTATCAAATGCCTTACTAAAATCCACATTGAAGTTTTTTTCCTCAAAATGTCCATTAAAGTTTTGCTAGGTTATAAGCAAGTGCCAGAAACCAATTGAACCTGGCAGTGTGTTAAGAATTGTTTTTAAATCTTTCCCATTAAAAGATAATTTTTCACACATTTAAGAATAATTCAATACAAATTGGAAATGTATCACAAAAGAGTAAGCATACAATCAATTCGCTACCTGTAGGTAAACTGATTTTAAATTACTGACTGGTGATTTTTTTAAAACAACAGAAAACCATTTGCGACTTGCATTTGAGTAGAATAGAAATATGCCTGCTGAGATTTTTTTGAAACCAAAAGAATTGCCCACATTTTGGCTTCTTCTAAAGCGCGGAAACCAGTGGAATTAACTGCCATTTCCGATGATGACCAATGCATCGAGAGAGCATGGCCAATTTAGGCATCAAGCCAGTTGTCAACTCAATGTTTTTTAAAAGCAGCTGAAAAGTCACTGAATATATAATTCCAATTTATACTTAAAATACTGTCATATTTTGTACGGGTTGCTACATCAATTTCAGGCACATAGAACCTGACAGCAGACCATATAAACTACCACATATCTTTGGGATGGGGATGAATCTTAATAGACACATGCAGTCATAAAGAGAATATATAAACTGTACAGATAACCTCAGAGGTTAGGATTGAATCCAAATCCCTGGAGCTGTGAGACAGCAGCATTAAATGCTGTGCCACCATGATGTAGGATGGCAAATGAAACCAGAGGGTATTTTTACCACAGAATTGAGACTGAAGCCAAGTGATGGTAAGAATCTGTTTTATCTTTTATGTGAATATGATATGGGGTTGCCTTAATGTGTAGTAGTTTTAAATTCAAACTTACAGACAATACATTTACATGATATTACTCTGTCCATTGTTGTGGTACAAGTCTCAGGCCACCACCTTTGCCCCGGCGGCCGCCACCTTCGCCCCGCCATGCTGCCACGGCCGCCACCCCTTGTACAACACGGGCGGGCAGGGCCAGGGCCAGGACGACTCTGCCTCCCTGGGGCAGCACGGCCGGGTTGGAGGCGACTGGAGGCCGGGTCTCCCGGGCCGGGGCAGAAGCCTCGCCGGCGCCCCAGGGAGACTCGAGCCTGAGGAGCAGCAGCAGCCGACGGACAGCGCTGCCCGCCCGTGGGGCTGCGGACTACCACCCGGAGAGAACTGCCCCGGTCTCGACCGCCCCCCCAAGCCGTGGGATCAGCCGCAGGACTACCCCCACCCCCACGATGTCTCCACTGTCTTGTGTGCATGCCATAAGTACAGTCGGCAAGTCGTTGGTTCCAGGGGCTTGCGGCTTGCGCGGAGGAAACCACCAGAAGGTTCAACGGGCAGAAAGACGAACCCAGCAAAGCGTCGTGGAGCGCAAACAGGGCAGAGTGAGATACGTAGGACACTTCTGACCATCCACTGCATCCAGACCTGTCCCCAGCCATCTCGACTATGTCTTGTTGCTGGAACCCGATAGGCCAGGACGAGAGAGTGAGGCCGACGATCTGTGCAACTCCCCCTCACTTAAATCCAAGTTAAGCGCAAGTCATGACTTCAACCTCGGCCAGCGTACCACGGCTGGCGGGGATCCCAATCAGCGGTCAAAATAATAAGATTGAAAGTGAAGTCATGGTCATCTTCGAACCCGAAGGACGAACAACAACAACAAGCCTCATTTTATCCATCATTTGCATCCATTTTAAATTAGTGAAGATATCTGTTTAAGAAAATGACCAGGGAATTATAGGTAGTTGTCCATTAATACCACCATTTTGAAAATAAATAGACAAAAGCCTGTCCAGTAAGGAGGAGTCTGTTAAACAGCTTTTCACTTTGAGATCATTTGAGAGTGAATGAACTCCTATGTAGCCCAAATACTCTAAATTATTCCTTGTATCTCCTACAATCTGGAGAAAAAAGGATGGGTGACGTTTTGCGTGGGGACCCTTCTTCAGTCTGAAACCTGACCTGAAATGTCACCCATCCTTTTATCTCCAGAGATGCTGCCTGACCCGTTGAGTTACTCCAGCACTTTGTGCTTATCTTTGGTATAAACCAGCATCTGCAGTTCTTTGTTTCCACCCAGTATATCCCATAACCCGTCGGGTTACTCAGTGGAGAAAAGGAGTAACTCAACGGGCCAGGCAGCATCTCTGGAGATAAAAGGATGGGTGACATTTCAGGGCAGGACCCTTCTTTAGACTGAATGTGGAGGGAGTGGATGTGAAAGTGGGATAAAACCAAACTAGTATGAACGGGTGATTGATGGTTGGCGAGGACCCGGTGGGTTGAATAGCCTATTTCCATGCTTTATCTCCTTGCTCTTTGGATTGCCACAAGTTCTAGCTTTTCAGTAATCAAAGCATCCATCCCTTGGGTCCTTTTACTAACAACAATAAAATTCATTTCATGCAGTTTTTGCCTTTTACCAAACTTACTAAATCTTTTTGGTAACATATTATGCTTCAATTTGCAATGCTGCTAATGCCGACTGCCTTCATGCATCACACCTGTCTCAAACTTTGTTGTTAACTGTGAGAAGTTTTGAGGCTGTCGGGAATATTGAAATACTTCCCATTTTTGCTGCTTTCTTCAAGTTTTAATGTTCTTTTTTGTAAGCCACTACATTTGCAATCCCTATTAGTT
Source organism: Rhinoraja longicauda (assembly GCF_053455715.1). Lineage (NCBI taxonomy): Eukaryota > Metazoa > Chordata > Chondrichthyes > Rajiformes > Arhynchobatidae > Rhinoraja > Rhinoraja longicauda. The sequence goes on along the minus strand of NC_135957.1, from coordinate 17,666,508 downwards.
CTCTTAAGTCATGCATTTTGAATGTAAGCTCTAAATTAATAAAATAATAATTAATTGTCTAACTATTCTTTTGGTCTGCAGCACTTCCAGTGTGTTTTCTGCTGCAAAGCAACAGGAACCTCACATTGGAAGTTCAGATTTTGTCAGCTTTCAAGGACTGGAAATGCATGGAAGTGATACAGATAGATAGGAGGTGCATATTCTGAACACAATTTTGGTAAATCTGAGAAACTTTTGACTATAATTTTTTATGGGAACCTTTGAAGTGGCAAGGTCTAATCTAACTGCCCTTGAAGAGGTAGTGGTGAGTCTTCCCAATGAACTGCAAAGTCAAATTGGTGAAGAGAGTCTCTCAGTTCTATTGACTATGGAGTCCAAGATTTTGACCCAACCCAGTGTCAAACAAGCTATGAAATATGAAAGTTATGGAGGGAGATCTAGAAATGATGATGATCTCATACATTTTTTGTTCTCCTTCTTCTAGATGATAGAAGATGTGAGCTTGGGGGTTTATGGCTGAGGAAGATTTGATAGATTGATGTTATGCATCCTCTGGAGACCCACAGGAGTCACAATGTACCTTTGGTAGACGGAGTAAAGGCCTAGCATGTCAAGTAGGCTGCCTTGTCCCAGATGACATTGAGTTTCCTGTGTATTGATGGAACTGGACTCGTCCAGGGGAGTGCAGGGGATTCACTCAACAGGTGTCTGAGGACTTGGGAGGTGAGGAATGTTGAAAATGAATCGTGTGAAGCAATATATTTTAAACATGAGAATGGGTAAACAACTCATTTGAGGCTGCAAGATTATGAAAAGAAGGCAGTTTTAAATGGAGTCATCTAATGCTGGAAGATGTAGGCTAGAAAAGTAATTTATAAAAACAGCCCGATTGGATCAATTCCAATTTCTTTTCTATCTTATATCATTTTTAGGGCTCAATGTATTTTCTTTTCTGACAGAATAATATAGTTAGTTTTTGAGTTGTTTAAAGGATTGAATTGATAGCTGTGATCTCATGACTTCTCTCCAGAGAGTAGCTATTGGATAGCCTTCATTACGGGAAGCACTGAACCATGCCAAGGCTTCTTCCCGAAGTAACAGGGTCACCTTTATCAATTGCAGATGACTTCCACTTGTATTAGCTGCATTACCTTCAGGAACCGACATAAGCTTTTTAATATTTTATTAATTTAGACTTTATCACAAAAGAACATCAATTTTATGTGATTTAGATTTTTAAGATGTGTAGGAAAGAACTGCAGATGCTGGTTCAAATCGAAGATAGACACCAACTGCTTGAGTGACAGGCAGCATCTCTGGAGAGAAGGTGATGTTTCGGGTTGAATGATTTTTTTTTAAACTTTGTTGCAAGGTGTACCCTATAATTAACACAGACCCAGGAAATAGCCTTATTTCAATCATTTATCGTGTTTTATTTGATAAAGTTTTTAATTTAACTCTTTTCCATTAACAAACATGAGACATCTTGTCCCATCATCCTTCAGCTTTACAAGATCTTTTGCCTCCTGTTCAGTTCTGATGAAATATCTTTGACCTGAAGCGTTGACTCTGTTTACCCACAGATGTGGCCTGAACTGCTGAGTATTTCCAGCGTTTTCTGTTTTTGTTTCAGATTTCCAGCATCTGCAGAGTTCTTTTTGTTTTTGAACATTAATGTCTCCACTTGTCTCCACTCATGTAAATGTTAATATGAACCTTCCAAGCAATTTGATCAAAAATATTTTTTACAAATTGAATTATATTCAAGGAAACAAACTGAGTAGTTGTTCCAGATATCGTAAAATTTCAGCAAAACTCCAAGTGGTGGAGTTACTAAGCAGGTCAGGCAGCATCTCTGGAAGGGAAATGGATAAATGACTTTTTGGGTCGGGACACTTCATCAGACTGATAGTAGTAGGGAGGGAAAGCTAGAAAGGAGGGGGAGTATGGACAAAGCCTGGCAAGTGATAGGTACATAGAGGTGAGCGGGGTTTTTAACACCATTAGTTTAAAGTACATTGAGGAGTTTAGTGCCCATAGACACAAAGAAAATATTATTGAAATGTGAACGATGTACCAATTCAGTATAAAATGGTAGGGAGATTGCTTTCACGCTGCCCTATAATGGTACATCTTTCCAATTTTGATCAATTATTTTGTCTAACCAGGTGCTGATGTAGCTGTCAGCAGTGTTGGTATATCACTGACACATCATTATTATCTCTGAGCTCGGGTGTACTGGCAATGCTTGGTTGAGCTAAGAAGATTAGCATATGAAGAAGTATGATTGGATGTGGTCCATGACTGCTCCTATCAAGAGATCTCGGTTATAAGCGGGTGCCTTCTTAGAATTGATCATTATTGTCATAGGTGACCCAGATCATAATTATCTTTCGTGTGTTCCAGCAGTCAGTTATTGGGCATTTTATAACCTCAGCTGCCACCACACAATTGCCTGAAAATAGGCTCAGATATGCTTCCTTATTCCCCACTGTTTTCTTCTGTCTGAAACTTTGGTGACAATCCCACTATCGAAGATACCTTCCTCACGACAATGGGCACCAGTTTCCCACAACACACTCCATAACCATGTGTTTATTACTTTACACACAACATACTGACCCTGTACATGGTTTCTCATGCCTGCATTCCAATGCCGTAGGTCTTGTGGTCCTCACTGGATAATAGGAGCTTCCCTGTCACCTGAATTCAGAATGACAGGCTTCTGGCCCTCTCCATTGTGAAACAGGATAGTGGAGTCTCTCTGACCCTAAAACTGAAATGACATAGCTTTTCTGCCTCCTAAATAACAGGCTCTCTTAACCCTAAACTGGGATATATGGATCCCAGTGAAACAGGATTACAGAGGTTCAACATTCTTACTAATGTGAGGTGATATATGCTGAAGGGAGACTGTCAAGAGGTGTAAAGGCTGATGGCTTGTACTACTCGAACAGGGTATAAAACCAGCACTTGCTGATTCAAAGCATAAATCCCCATTATTCTGATTTGGAGGCTTAAAGGGAACCTTCGGGCAGAAAGCCCATATACACAGTATTGGAAACACTTTGCAGGTGAGTTGGAGTAACTCAAAAAGCTGGAGTAACTCAAAAGCTGGAGTAACTCAGCGGGACAGCCAGCATCTCTGGAGAGAAGGAATGGGTGACTTTTCGGGTTGAGACCCTTCTTCAGACTGGTTAGGGATAAGGGAAACAAGAGAAAAAAGATGATGTAGCGAGATAAAGAACAAAGAGTGAAAGATATTCAAAAAAATAACAATGCTAAAGGAAACAGGCCATTATTAGTTGTTTATTGGGTGAAAACGAGAAGCTAGTGCGACTTGGGTGGAGAAGGGATAGATAGAGCAGGGGTCGGCAAGCAGGGGCTAAATCTGGCCCACCGCCTGTTTATGTGAGTTAATAATGATTTTTTGCAGTTTTAAAAGGTTGACAAAAAATCAAAAGGAGAATAATATATCAGGAGACATTAAAATGACATGAAATTCAAATTTCAGTATCCATAAATAGATTTATTGGAACACAGCCACACTCATTCGTTTATGTATTGTCTACGTATTGTGTACCTATCATTCACATATTGTACATGTTCTCATCTCTTCGCACTGCTGGTCGGCGCACTACAAATCCGAAGACGCTCAGTGACCAAATATCACTTGAGAGCGTTTGGAGCTCTACACTCCGTACAGCAACATTCTATTTAAAAAAATTATTTTACCAGTGCATACCCATCATGTCAAAACAAGAAAATAAGAGAGAAGTAGACTTGGAATGTCATGCTTTTAAGGAACAGTGGATTGTGGATTATTTTGTTACCGAATTAGGTGGCAAAACATTGCGTTTATTTTGCAGTGACACGATAGCTGTGCTGAAAGAATACAATATACAATATACAATAGACAATAGGTGCAGGAGTAGGCCATTCGGCACTTTGAGCCAGCAATGCCATTCAATGAGATCATGGCTGATCATCCACAACCAGTACCCCGTTCCTGCCCTCTCCCCATACCCCCTGACTCTTTCATCATTAAGAGCTCCATCTAACTCTCTCTTGAAAGCATCCAGAGAATTGTCCTCCACTGCCTTCTGAGGCAGAGAATTCCACAGATTTACAACTCTGAGTGAAAATGTTTTTCCTCATCTCCATTCTAAATGGCCTACCCCTTATTCTTAAACTGTGGCCCCTGGTTCTGGACTCCCCCAACATTGTGAACATGTTTCCTGCCGACATTACCAGACTAAGCACTCATCACAATATTCCCAACTCTCAGGAAAGCAACGGTCAGAAAAATTAGAACATTTAAAATGTAATATATCATCACAGCAGAATTTTTCCAAAAAAAAAGCAAATGAAAATGAGGCTGCAACCAAGGTAAGTTTCCGAGTAGCTCATTTGTTAGTGAAGCAAAGAAAACCGTTTAATAATGGCGAGTTAATAAAATCATGTTTGATTGCAGCAGCCGAAAAAATGTGCCCAGAAAAAATAAACTATTAGCTCGTCGGCTAGTAACGTTGCTCAAAGGATTGAGGACATTTGGGACAACATAAATAGTCAATTAACAAACAAGGCAAATGATTTTGAATGGTTTTCCTTGGCTTTTGATGAGTCAACAGATGTTACCGATACCGCTCATTTGTTGGTGTTTATTCTAAAGTTTCCTTGTATTCTTACAAATTAAAAAGATTTTTAATAGAAATAAATTTTGAACTAAATATGTTTTTAATCACAAATGGTGAACTTTGGTTAAGGACAAATCGTTTCATAAGTTTTAGCCTTTATTTTTTTAATGCAAAATATAATAAGTTGTGTTCTAATAAAATAAGTATATTTTTGCTTTTTTTGTGTAAACTAACCGGCCCGCTGCTTGTTCATTGATGCATGATCTGGCCCGCAGTAACATAAAGGTTGCCCACCCCTGGGATAGACAGAGAGGGAATGCCGGGGCTACCTGAAGTTAGGGAAATCAATATTCATACCACTGGGCTGTAAACTGCCCAAACGAAATATGAGATGCTGTTCCTCCAATTTGTATTTAACCTCACTCTGACAATGGAGGAGTCCGAGGACAGAAAGGTCCGTGTAGGAATGGGAAGGAGCAGAAAGGTCTGTGTGGGAATGGTAAGGAGCAAAGGAAAGCAAATGTCCAAAACATTTATTGTGTCAGGTTCACTTCAGATTACCAGCAACAACAGCTCGTTTGATTTTCAAGCCCGTGTTATTGTGATTTAGGGATTGCAAACCTGGGTTGTCATGATATAGAGGCAGAAATCCGACGTTATCCTGATTTAAAGACAGAAAGTGTGAGTCTTTGCAATTTATGGACAGAAATCTTTTGTTATCTTAATGGCTGCTCTTTAGAAATATCTCAGAAGCTGTTGAAGAAGCCTGCGATCAAACTTATATGGCTCTATAGCCCTTTGTGTTCAAGATGAGAAATTTGTTATTTCTAAGGATGAATGAATGAATGAATGAATGAATGAATGAATGAATAAGTTTCATAACACCACACAGGCAGCATCCGAGGTCAGGATCGAACCCAGGTCTGTGGTGCTGTGAGGCAGCAACTCTACCAGCTATTCCACTGTGCCACCCCAAAGTGGGGAAGGGGGAGAGGGCATTAATGAACACAATGCTGCCCTCATCAATGGATCTGCTGTAGAGATGGTTGAGAGCTTCAAGCTGCTAGGCATCCCTATCACCAGTAACCTAACCTTGTCCTTTCACATTAATGCAGTGATCAAGAAAATACATCATCGTATTTACTATCTTAGGCATCTAAAAAGATTTGGCATTTAGAGTCATAGGGCTGTACAGCTCAGATACAAGCCCATTGATCCACCTTGACCATGCCGAGCAAGTTGGCATATTTGGGCTAGTCCCATTGGTCTGCATTTGGCCCATATCCCTCCAAACCCTTCCTCCCAATATATCTCCTCAAATGTCTTTTAAAAGTTGTAACTGGTTCTACTTCCATAGCTTCGTCAGGCTGATCATTCCAGATACGGACTACCCTCCGAGAGAAACAATTTCCCCTGAGGTCCCTCTTAAATCTCTCCCCTCTCAACTTGAGCCTGTAGCCTGTAGTTTTTTAAAATCTTCTACCCCATCCCTAAGAATCCCCTCCAACAACTTTTCCACTATTGATTGGCCTGAAGTTCCCTGGCTTCTCTTTGCTGCCCTTCTGAAATAACGATATAAGATTAGCCACCATCCAGTTTTCTGGACCTTCAACTCTGGCTACAGATAATGCAAATATCTCTTCTACAGTTGTGTGATAGAAAATATTTTGACAGAATTCATCACCGTCTGGAATGGAAATTACATTGCCCTGGATCACCTGAACCTGCAGAGAGTGGTGAACACAGCCCAGTCCATCACAGGCTCATCACTTTCTTCCACCCAGTCCATCTTCACAGTGTGTTGTGCGAGGAAGTATCGTCAAGGATGCCTGTTGCCCTGGCCATTCCCTATTTCCTCTTCTACCTCCAGGCTTAAGAGCAGCTCCTTTCCCATTGTTATTGGACTCTGAAACAATCGCCTCTTTCTCACCCTCTTCTCGAAGGTGCTTCTTCACTAGACCACATTCCATTATTGTCCATTTGTTTTTCTTTGCACTACTTAAGACTGCACTGCATTCTTGCATCATTCAGTTCTGTTTTATTATCGTTGTACGATTATCATATACACTGTTTACTCTATTAACTTCATGCGGACAAGGAATTGCATTGCACTCTGGTTTATATGTCAGTAAACTAATCTGAATCTGAATCTCTCCACTCATTGAATGTGGCATCAGATTGATAAGGCCTGGATGTGAGGTGTGACATGTGGAGTTGTGGTTGATGAAGATAGTGGGGCAAGATTAAAACCGTTGTTGAAAAGATAAGGCAAGATGCTCATGCTTCCCCCTCCTGAACCACTGACCTAAACTGTGCTTCAGTGAGGAATAGAGAAAGCAGGGCTTAGCATTATGTATTTCATTGGGAGATGAACATAACATAGCACAGGGATTCAACACTTCCTCACATGCCAGTTTAAACCAAAGATAGACAAAAAATGCTGGAGTAACTCAGTGGGACAGGCAGCATCACTGGAGACAAAGAGTGGGTGACGTTTCAGGTTGAGATCCTTCCTCAGACAAGGGTCGTGACCCGAAACGTTACCCATTCTTTCTCACCAGAGATGCTGACTGTCCCTCTGAGTTACTGCAGCATTTTGTGTCTATCAACACCTCCTCATATTCATTTTCAAACTGGCACTGCCTATAACCTGTTGGAAGAATCCTTAGTCAAATTTTCACGGATAAGCAATGTATGTGACACACACACACATTTGTAAAACATGATAGATTTAAGGATTTATTTAAGTAAATAATTATTTTCTTTCCTCAAAAGATCCTGCATAATGTTACAAAAAATATTACTTCCAGCGCAGATAAAGGCCATTTAGCCCACCTGTCTTTGCTGGTGATTGTGTGTTCTCCTATCCCTTTTTACCTCATCTCATCAGCATGTCCATCTATCACTTTATCACCTTGTGATGAACACTAGGTTCTACGCAAGGTAGAGGACTTAATGCAGCTCACAAAATAAAGTCTTTAAATTAGTCAATAAGATTGATCATTTAAAGAGAAACGCCAATCTCCAATCTTTGTTTAGAAAAGAAGAATTCTCGGGTGTAATTGTTCATTCAGCCATTGACCGCAGTGGATCTATTACAATCCAAATGAAAATCAATTAGTTTTGACTCAAATTCTCTCAGAAACAAAAGTGATTTGATGAAGGTCTTGGGTACAATACAATGGGAGCATCCTGGTTTTGAGGCTAATGTGGCCATAGCACGGCACGGTGGCGCAGCGGTAGAGTTGCTACGTTACAGCGCCAGAGACCCGTGTTTGATCCTGACTACGGGTGCTGTCCATATGGAGTTTGTACATTCTCCCCGTGACCGCATTGGTTTTTCCCCGGGTGCTCCGGTTTCCTCCCATACTCCAAAGAAGTACAGGTTTTTAGATTAATTGGCTTCAGTAAGAGTTGTAATATATCACTTGTGTGTAGGATAGTGTACAGAGATCGCTGGTCAGTGCCGAATCAGTGGGCGGAAGGGCCTGTTTCCGTGCTGTATCTCTAAACTAAATTCAACGAACTTCTTGGGGACAATAGAATGGGAGCATCCTGGTTTTGGGGCTAAATTGCCCGTAGCCAAGAAACACACTATAGTTCCTGCTCTTGTGAACAGATGTGCATTTGAACCAGTTTTGCACTGCACTATTCAGAGTGTAATGGATAAGTCTAATTATCTTTATGGTGACAAAGTGAGCACTTTGCTGAAAATCAGGTTGGTACTGGACCCCAAGAGAAGGTTTTTGTAGAATGGCTTTTTTGGGTAGCTTGTGGTCAAACCCACAAGCTGGGAAAAGGCACAGGCCCAAAAATCTATGGTTTTCATCAATGATTTGGATGAGAATGTCAAGGCATGAGTAGTTTGTTTGTAGATGACTCTAAAGTGGGTGGTATCGGAGATAGCGAAGATGGTTATCAAAAATGGTGATCAGCGGGATCTTGATCAGCTGGGTACATGGGCTGAGGAATGGTTAACGGAGTTAAATGAAGATATGTACGATGTGTTACATTTTGGGAAGTCGAGCCAGGGCAGGACCTTCACAGTGAATGGCAGGGCCCTGGGGAATGTTGTAGAGCAGAGGGATCTAGAATGCAGCTGCACAGTTCCTTGAAAGTACGCTCCAGGTAAATGGGATGGTCAAGAAGGCATTTAGTACATTGGCCTTCATCAGTCAGGGTATTGAGAATAGAAGTTAGGATATTATGTCACAGTTGTGCAACACATTAGTGAGGTCGTATTTGGAGTATTGGGTTCAGTTTTGGTGACCTTGCTGTAGGAAGGATGTTGTTGAGCTGGAAAGAATGCAAAGAGGATTTACAAGGATGTGGCCAGGACATGAGGGCCTGAGCCATAGTGAGAGGTTGGACAGGCTAAGACTTTATTCCTCTAAGTGCAGAAGTCTGAGGGGTGATCTTATAGAGATGTATAAAATCACAAGGGGGAAAGATATGGTGAACACACAGAATCTTTTACCCAGAGTAGAGGAATCAAGAACCATAGGTTTGGGTGAGAGGGGAAAGAATTAATAGGAATCTGAGGGGCCATCTTTTCCATACTGAGTGTTGTGGGAAAATTGAACGAGTTACCGGGGAAGGAGGTTGAGGCAGGTGCAATAACAATATTTAAAAGACATTTGGACAGGTACCTGGATAGGAAAGGTTTAGAAGGTTTGGGTCAAACAGGCACATTGGACTAGCATGGATGGGGCATCTTGGTCGGCATGAACAAATTGGTCCAAAGGGCCTGTTTCTGTGCTGTACGACTCTATGACTCAAAGCCTCTGACGTTACATTTCTGAACTTCCCAAAGCCTTTAGTGAATACAAGACCAAGTGGAACCGTTGGGCCCAAACCTGCATTGGTGCAGCACCCTCTCCTCCCTCACATCCCTCTCCCCCGTCCCCTTCCCCTCCCCTTCACCCCTTCCCCTCCACCCTCCCCCTCCCTCCCTCCCCTCCCCTTCCCTCACTCCCTTCCTCCATCCCCCCTCCCTACTCCCCCTCCCTCCTCCCCCTCTCCCCTTTCTACCCCTTCTCCACCCTCCCCCATCCCTCCCTCCCTCCCCCTCCCCCCTTTCCCCCCTCCCCATCCCTCTCCACTCCCCCTCCCCTTCCCCTCCCCCATCCCGCCCTCCCCACTCCCTCCACCTCTATTCCCCCTCCCCTCCTTCCCCTCCCCCTTCTCCCCCCCACTCCATCCACCTCAACCCCCCTTACCCTCCCTCCTCCCCCCTCCCTCCCTCCCTAGGAGATAGATTTAAACTTTTAAATGTGAATAACTTTAAAATGTGAATAACTTTTAAAATATAACACCGATTTCAATGAAACTTCTTCCATTATCATCACCAAAGGGACGACGGTGAGTAAGGTGGGCGTAAAATTGTTGCGCTATCGTGTACCGTTTTGGCTGTAGTTCAGGAACAAACAAACAAAAATAATGAGTGTTATAGATTTCCTCACTCTTGTTCTCCCTCTCCCCCCCCCCCCCCACCCTCTTAATCTGTCTAGATAATTGCTTGCTGCACCTGCATGTTTAATTTTACATTTATAAAGCAGTACACTAAAATCCATCCAGTTTTGAAATCTGTTTTCATCCTGAGAGTTTCACACTGTTACCCCACTCACACTGAAAAATGGAATGCGAGTGAGGTGAAAATTAAAATCAGTGGGGAACCCTTTCACCCAGCAGGGTGTCATGATCAAGAATGCAGGGACTAGAAAAGAACTGAAGCCAGATTCAACAATAATTTTCCAAGGAGATTGAGGGGAAAAAATCCAGAGCAAAGATGTACGATACACCAGAGGAGAGGACAAATCTGTTTTTTTTAAAAAGAAAACACCTGAGTGCAAAATGGGATGAATGTTCATCCCTTGCTCTGTTTCTCACGTCTATTAAAATGTCAAAGCCTGTGGTTTAGCATCAGGCAAGATGTCTGGTGGAGACAAAACCCTCACAATGTGTCATCCTTGCAATTTTGCCTTTCAAGTTCCACAAGCACACACAATCTCAGTAAGTAATCTTGAACCAATCACGCTGTCTTTAGCTAGAACACTGAGTTCTGCTGTAATTTAGTCTATGTGGAAAGCAAGTTCTTATTCTATATTATTGATTTTCTGCCACTCACATCCCTTTTCTCAAATACGTTTAACCGTAGCTGTACTTGCAGCCACACAGCTGTTACTTGATTTGCTTTTCATAAGTGAAAGGAGCAGAATTAGGCCATTCGGCCCATCAAATCTACTCCACCATTCAATTATGGCTGATCAGGACAAGATTTCATCAATGGATATCTGATACAACATTTTATAAATTCAAAATTATATAGTTTACTATCTAAAATCTTTTGATTTTTTGTGTGCGGATAATCACTGATGATCTTGCTTCATGAAGTCCAAACTTTTATTGAGCTATTTAATTTGCCACCCCTGGCCTGCGGTAACCTCTTTGTTGTGACCCCCTTGCACCGATACAATGAGACCCAATGTAAGCTCACCTTCCATCTGGGAATGTTGCAGCCTGCAAGGCTGAGCATCAAATTCTCCAACTTCAGATACTATGCTCTTTCTGTCTGTGTCAGGTCTGGCCATTTGCACTTCCCATTCTTCCTCTATTTTTGTCTTTCATTTGTACATTCTGACCTGCTCAGCACATCCCAGTTTGCCAAACTATCCAACATCACACAAACTTGCTGAAGAAGGGTCTCGACCTGAAACATCACCTGTTCCTTTTCTCCAGGGATACTGCCTGACTCGCAGAGTTAGTCAAGCCTTTTGTGTCTATCTTCACACAAATTTAAGAGGTTAACCATCCATTCAATGACTATGGCATTTCACTCTATTACACATTCTGTTGCCCTTCCATAACCTTTTTGTTTATTAGAGTGACTTTGTGTCACTTGGCTAGTTTAGAATAGCACCTCATATTCCGCGAGGGTGGCTTACAACCCAATGGCATGAAAATTAAATGTTCCTATTTTAGGTACCAAACCAACTCCCCCACCCTCTTTTCCATCCCTCTCTTTCCTGTGCTCCAACCCGCAGCACACCCATTTCCCCAACTATCCTGCCTCCCTTTCGCCTTTTCCTGCCCCTTCCACCTATATCCGTTACTCTGATCTCAAATTGCAGTCCTCTTTTCTTATCTTGTAACCTGTTGTCTCCTTTACATCTCTCACTTTTCTGTACCCATCTGCTAATCAACCCCCTCTCCCCCTCATCTATATCTACCTATCACTTGCCGGGCTTTGTCCCAACCCCAACTCTTTGCCACCTTTCTCCCCTCTACAACAATTAGTCTAAAGAAAGGTCTTGTCCCAAATGTCACCTATCCATGTCCTCCAAAGATGCTGACTGACCCACTGAGTTACTCCAACACTTTGTTTTTGTTTTGTAAATCAGCATCTGCAGTTCCTTGTGTCAGTTCTGGCGATGGGCCTTTGATCAAAAACGTCATCTGTTTCTTTTTCCACAGATGCTGCTTGACCTGCTGAGTTTTTTTCAACATTTTGTGTGTTTGGTTTACATGACCTGCATCTGCAGTTTGCAATGTTTTCCACATTGCATGAGGATGCATGTGGAATATCAGTACTGAAACGTGCTTTTGCAATGTTATTCCACAGAACCAAGTTAATAACACCTTAGTGTTGCTTTGTACAGTGTGTTTGCTTCATCAAGGCTTCTGGATTGCTTGAGTCCCTTATTCAGTCAACATGAAATAAATAAATTAACATCCGATCATAAACCTAATCCAGGGTTGAAAGCTTTTTTTACACATTTCTTTGTTCGTTTGATGGTTTACTGGCCATTGTAAATTAACCCCAACTTTACAGTTGAATGAAGATCCTGGAGAAAGTCAAAGGGAATATGGAGAAAAATAGATTGCAGGAAACATTAATGAGGGAATGGGAATGCTCTGACCTGAGTATTGGTTTAGAAATCCAGTGTGGAAACAGACCCTTCAGCTCACTGAGTCCACTCTGACCTCCAATCACCCATTCACACTAGTTCTATGTTATCTCACTCGTACACCCACTCACTGCACACTAGGGGCAATTTACAGAGGCCAATTAACGTACAAACCCATTTGTCTTTGAGATGTGGGAGCAAACTGGAGCGTCCGGATGAAACCCACCTGGTCACAGGGAGAACGTGCAAAATCCACACTGACAGCACTCGAGGTCACTCAAGGTAAAACCTGGGTCTCTGGCATTATTATTTGATCGACCCGCTCGCAGGCCCCTCATCGCCCTGCGTGGCCTGGCCGCGGCACTTTCCATCGCCCGGTGGGGGCTCAGGACCTTCATCGGCCTGCTTGGCTCGGCCCTGGGACTTTCCATCGTCCGGTGGGGGCTTCAAAAGTTGGGAGCCTCGATCGCCTCGTGGCACCACGGGAGAAGAATGAAGAGGACATAAGACTTTTCTTTGCCTTCCATCACAGTGAGGGTGTGCCTGGAGCAATCACTGGGATGGCTGTTTGTGTTAAAATTGTAATTGTGTATCTTGTGTTCTTTATTGTCTACTGCCGGACCCTGACGTGAGAGGACGCTGGCGCTATTTGTTCGCCGCTTCTCCGTCAGGACAGTTTGAGAATAAGGGGTAGGCCATTTAGAACGGAGATGAGGAAGAACTTTTTCAGTCAGAGGGTGGTGAAGGTGTGGAATTCTCTGCCTCAGAAGGCAGTGGAGGCCAGTTCGTTGGATGCTTTCAAGAGAGAGTTGGATAGAGCTCTTAAGGATAGCGGAGTGAGAGGGTATGGGGAGAAGGCAGGAACGGGGTACTGATTGAGAGTGATCAGTCATGATCGCATTGAATGGCGGTGCTGGCTCGAAGGGCTGAATGGCCTACTCCTGCACCTATTGTCTATTGTCTATTGTCTGTTTGTTTTTATGTCTTGACTGTATTGTAAAGCGTCTTTGAGCATCTGGAAAAGCGCTATAAAAAATAAATGTTTATTATTATTATTATTATTATTATTGGAGGCAGCAACATTACTAGCTGCGCTGCTCTGCTATTGTTGCCAGCGTGATGCTTAAGCAGTAAGAGACAGCCTGATAGAAATAGCATCATTCCTCTTGGCTTCCATACTCTTAAGAAATCAGATCAGGAACTGCCTTCCATTTTACATTGCCATTTCAGCAAAAGAGCACAACTGAATCTGGTATATTGGTAAAATGTTGGAGGGAAAAGGAAGGATAGCAATTTCAGATTAATAGAATTGAAAGAAAGAGACATAATAGATGGATGTTTGCAAAGACAATGGCACAATGAACAAAGAAAGAAGGAACTTCCATTTTTCTTGCACCTTTTATAACCTCAGGATTATCCCAAATTGATCCATGACCAATAAAAGAGTTTTGATTTAGAATCACTGTCAGAATGTAGAAAATGAAACAGCAAACCTGCCACAGCAAATCCCACTCCCACTCCCTCCATTCAAAATTACAAGATAGTGATGAATTTATTTTCTTGATTTTTTTTTCAGGATAAATAGTCCAGCACACAGAATAACTATCTTGCTCTTTGATTTAAGGAGTTATTTTACTTTGACGTAAGAGAGCATTTTGAGTCACCATCTGATGTCTTGTCCCAAAGGCAACATCTTGAGCCAAGCAGCACATCCTCACTGCAGTGTTAGCGTGGAGCGTTATGTTCTCATCTCTGGAGTGTGACTTAAGGCTGTACTCTGTAATTCAGAAGTGAGAATACCCCCTCCCACTGAGACATAGAGAACATGGGCTGTCTTTCCTCACATTCTCCATTGCACCATCACCATAAGGCAGCACCTCGTATACCAATTTTCTCATTCAACACTGGTGCAGAAAGGCATTTAGTGCATCTAGAATTAAGATTGAATAATAAAATGACTGACCTGTTATTTTGGTACGAAGATAGATACAAATGTATGGACTTATAAATTAGGTGCAGCACAAGGCCACTCTTTCCTTCCTCCCTTCCCATCCCCGTCTCAAGATTGCTCCGTCATTTAGTAGAATGATGGTCATTCTGATTGTCATCCCATTATTGGCATTCCTCGTCTTATCCTGGTTCCCATGCCTGTACAATATGCTGCAAGATAACCTTCAGTTTGCAAGTCATTGCAGTCAGGTCTCCATTCCAAATCTTGTTCAGAAAGACTATTTTCACTTTAATCTGCTATTTCAACTGCTGGAATAAAGGTATAAGCGTTGTCTGTCCTAGGTGCAGAACTTATTTTGTCACATCTTAAGGTATATTTGCAAGGCTGCTTTGCCCAGTTTACAAATCCATAAGAGGGGAATGTTCCCATCCTGGCTCAATGATGGCTCACTTGTATTACAAGATGCAGATATCTAGGGACACCAAGCGGAAACAAGTCAGCCAGTACACGCTGGGAGAGCTGTAGACTCGCAGCACCTTCTTAAATGAGGAAGGGTAAAGAATCACTTCATTAAAATATTTTGCACATCCATTTCTCGCCACTTAGGGCATGTCTTATACAGTGATCCACATGCCATCTGACGTATCATATTATTCTATGATTGGTACCTCCCTCCTGCTTGGCAAAACAATGCTGCACAGGAGAGCGGTGGATCATTCTATTACTTGGAGGCATTGGAAGAGAATTTCCCAGATATGGTAACCCACACATTTCTCTGAGTATTCTCTTGCTGACTTGGTACAGTCTGTAAACGTTGACCCCTGTGTGCTTGGTGTGGCATGGTGGCGCAGCGGTAGAGTTGTTGCCTTACAGCGCCAGAGACCTGGGTTCGATCCTGACTATGGGGACTGTTGTATGGAGTTTGTATTTCATTCCTATGACCTGCGTGGGTTTTCTCCAGGTGCTCCAGTTTCCTCCCATATTCCAAAGACGTGCAGGTTTGTTGGTTAATTGGCTTGGTAAAATTGTAAATTGTCCCTAGTGTGTATAGGAGAGTGCTAGTGTGCGGGGATCGTTGGTCGAAGTGGACTTGATGTTTCCCTGTTGTATCTCTAAACTAAAACTAAACTTAATTTGTAGGCTGTAGCATCATCTTATTATGATGGCCAGTCTGTCACTTGCTTGCCTCACTTTGGATTTTTTCCCACTCTACCAAATGTTCCCACACCACAGAATGTTTATAGATAAGAGGCATTATAAAGATATCTGGACAGTTTCTAAGCTCAAATTTCTGCAGCTGATTTGTTAAATGACTTTTCCTCTCATAGGTCATAGGTTGAAAAGTGGGAAGTCCACTGATAATTGCATAGTTTGATTTAGAGTAACATCAGGGAAACAGGCCCTTCGGCCCACTGAGTCCGTGCTGACCAGCGATCACCCCGTATACTAGCACTATCCTACACACGAGGGACAATTTTTAATATTTACCGAAGCCAATTAACCTACAAGCCTGTGATCCCACTCACAGTTCCTCAGCAAATTAAGTAGTTCATGACTGCATGCAGCAAGACCTAGACAACGATCAGGCATGGGCTGAAGTTGGCAAGTCGCATTTGCACCTTACAAGTAGCAGGCAATGACCATCTTTAGCAATAGAGAACCTAACTACCTACCTTTGACATTCAATGGGATTACCATCGAGCTCCCCGCAAATAACATACTGGGGATCATTACTCTACAGGAATTCAACTAAACCACCACACGAATATCATGGCTATGAAATTGGATCTGAGGCTGGGCATCTGCAGCAAGTCGCTCATCTGTTGATATCTTGAGGACTTTCCTGTACCCGCAAGAGACAAATCTGGAACATGATGGAATACTCTCCACTTGCCTGGATGAGTGCAGCTTCAACAGGCAGAGAAGATTTACGAGGATGTTGTCAGACTTCAGGGGCTGAGCTAAAGAGGGAAGTTGAGCAGGTTGGGACTTTATTCCCTGGAGCACAGGAGGCTGAGGGACGATCTTATAGAGGTGTGTAAAGTCATGAGGGGAATAAATAGATCGAATGTGCAGTCTATGGATCACGTGCATGCAGAGGAGAATAGTTTAACTTGGCATTAGATTTGGTTCAGTTAATATGGTCTGAAGAACCTGCTCTTGTGCTGTACTGTTTCATGTTCTATCATGAACACCTCATTAACCATGCATTCCCTCTACCATCAGGACATAGTACCATGTACAAAATGGTCTGCAGTTACTCATGCAGTCTGCTCTTACAGCAATTCTGAGGCACATGACCACAACCACCAAAAAGATAAGGGTTGCAAGATGGGAACACCAACACCAGTAGGTTCTCTTCAAAGTCCCACGCAAACTTGGGCCGAATTCTTGTAATTCCCTGCCCAATAGAATTATGGGGTCTTTTCACTGGAAGTATTGCAGAAGAATTCTCATCAGTACCTTCTCAATGGGAGATCAGGGATAGGCAACAGAGTGAATGCCATGATTGTGCAGGCTGCACAACTGCTTTCAGCATCGCTTAGAAATAAAAAAGTGCAAGTCATGGCTGATCTGCCTGGAGGAGTGTAAATGGAGGGAGAGGAATAAAAATAGAGGGAGAGGAATGTGGCGATGATGTTTCCTCTCGCTGGGGGACGCTGAGGGGGGGGGGGCCTCATTGAAACTTACCGAATAGTGAAAGGTTTGGAGAGAGTGGATGTGGATAGGATGTTTCCGCTAGTGGGAGATTCTAGGACAAGAATTAAAGGACGTTCCTTTAGGAAGGAGATGAGAAGGAATTTCTTTGTTCAGAGGTGGTGAATCTGTGGAATTCTTTGCCACAGAAGGCTGTGGAGATCAAGTCGATGGATATTTTCTTGGTCTAGATAGATTCTTGATTAGTACGGGTGCCAGAGGTTATGGGGAGAAGGCAGGAGAATGGGATTAGGATGGAGAGATAGATCAGCCATGATTGAACGGTGGAGTAGACGATGGGCTGAATGGCCTAATTCTGCACCTATTACTTATGTTCTTAAAATATGCTGGAATTATGAGAGACAGAGTGCAGCAGGTACAGGACATCTGAACTAAAAGGAGAATGCTTGAAGTACACAGCAGACCAAATGGCATCTGTGGGGAGAGAGAGAGAATACACAGTTAATGCCATGGGTGGATGATTTTACATAGAACATGTAACACATACTATTAAAGTCATAGAGTCATAGAGTGATACAGTGTGGAAACAGGCCCTTCGGTCCAACTTGCCCACACCGGCCAACAATGTCCCATCTACACTAGTCCCACTTGCCTGCGCTTGGTCCATATCCCTCCAAACCTGTCCTATCCATGTACCTGTCCAACTGTTTCTTAAATGATGGGATAGTCCCTGTCTCAACTATCTCCTCTGGCAGGTTGTTCCATACACCCACCACCTTTGTGCGAAAAAGTTACCCCTCAAATTCATATTAAATCTTTTCCCCTTCACCTTGGCAAGAGACTCTGTGCATCTACCCGATCTATTCCTCTCATGATTTTGTACACCTCTATAAGATCCCCCCTCATCCTCCTGCGCTCCATGGAATAGAGACCCAGCCTACTCAACCTCTCCCTATAGCTCACACCCTCTAGTCCTGGCAACATCCTTGTAAATCTTTTCTGAATCCTTTCAAGCTTGATAATATATTTTCTATAACATGGAGCCCAGAACTGAACACAATATTCTAAATGCTGTCTCACCAACGTCTTATGCAACTGCAACATGACCTCCCAACTGTTATACTCAATACTCTGACTGATGAAGGCCAACGTGCCAAAAGCCTTTTTGGCCACCTTATCTACCTGTGACTCGACCTTCAAGGAACCATCCACCTGTACTCCTAGATCCCTCTGCTCTACAACACTACCCAGAGGCCTGCCATTTACTGTGTAGGTCCTGCCCTTGTTTGACGTCCCAAAATGCAACACCTCACACTTCTCTGTATTAAATTCCATAACCATTCCTCCGCCCACCTGGCCAATCGATCCAGATCCTGCTGCAATCGTTCACAACCATCTTCACTCTCTGCAAAACCACTAATTTTTGTATCATCAGCAAACTTGCTAATCTTGCCCTGTATGTTCTCATCCAAATCATTGATGTAGATGACAAACCGTAATGGGTTCAACACCGAACCCTGAGGCACACCACACCACTAGTCACAGGCATCCGTTCTGAGAAGCAACTTTCCACCGTTACCCTTTGCTTTCTTCCATGGAGAACAATTTGCTATCCATTCAGTTATCTCTCCTTGGATCCCATGTGATCTAACCTTCCAGAGCAGCCTACCATGCGGAACCTTGTAGAACACCTTACTGAAGTCCATGTACACAATATCTATAGCTCTGCCTTCATCAATCTTTTTGGTCACATCATCAAAAAAATCAATCAGATTTGTGAGACACGACGTCCCACGTACAAAACCATGCTGACTATCCCTTATCAGCCTTTGCCCATCCAAATGCCTGTATAATCTATCCCTCAGAATACTCTTCAGTAACTTACCAACTACAGATGTTAAGCTCACCAGCCTACAGTTCCCAGCATTTTTCCTGCAGCCCTTCTTGAAAAGAGGCACAACATTTGTCAACATTCAGTCTTCCGGCACCTCTCCTATATTTAAGGACGACTCGTAAATTTCAACCAGGGCTCCTGCAATTTCCTCTCTAGTTTCCCCGCAATGTCCTCGCATATATCAGATCAGGCCCTGGCGATTTGTCTACCTTCAAACACGATAGTACCTTCAGTACTTCTTCGACGGTAACCCTGACTGCTCTCAAGACACTTCCAGTGACTGCTCCAATTTTCTCCGTCCTACTGTCTTTCTCCTCGGAAAATGCAGAGGAGGAATACTAATTTGGGACCTTGCCCACCACTTGTGGCGCTACGCAGAAGTAACCGCTTTGATTCCTGAGAGGTCTCACTCTCTCTCTAGTAACCCTTTTCCCCCTTATGTATTTATAAAATATTTTGGGATTGTCCTTAATGCTACCCACCAGAGCTATCTCCTGGTCCCTTTTTGCCCTTCTGATTTTCTATTTTAGTTTACTCCTTAGTTCCTGAAACTCTTCCAGGGATGCACTTGATCCCAGCTGCCGATACCTGTCCCATGCATCCCTCTTGTTTTTGACTAACGTTCCAATTTCCCTTCTCAGCCAAGCTTCCTTACGTTTGGCTGCTTTGCCTTTCACTCTAATGGGGGACATATACATCTTGAGTTTTCTTCAGTACACTTTTAAAAACATCCCACTTGGCTGATGTTTCTTTCCCCTCAAATAACCTGCTTCAGTCAAATTGAGCGAGACCTTCTCTCATACCCTTGTTGAACATTTTAACACTTGGACCCTCTCCATCCCTATCCATAACTATCTTAAACCTAATCGAACTGTGGTCACTGGTCCAAAAAGGCTCCTCCACACACACTTCATTAACTTGACCTTCCCAATTTCCCAATCCTAGATCCAGCGTTGCCCTCTCACGTGTGGGGGCCTCCACATACTGCTTAAGAAAGCTCTCCTGAACACTTTTGATGAATTGCACCCCACCTGAACCCTTCACGCTACGATTTTCCCAGTCTATATTGGGAAAGCTGAAATCCCCGACTACAACACCTTATTTGACCTACTGCCGTCTGCAATCTCCCGGCACATTTGTTCTTCTAATTCCTGTTGACTATTCGGGGGTCTGTAGTACACACCCAACAAGGTGATCATCTCTTTCTTGTTCCTCAGCTCCACCCATACAGCCTCACTAGACGAACCATCCGTAATATCACCTCTGAACACAGCCGTGACATCCTCCTTAACCAACAATGCAACCCCACCCCCCTCCTTTTTTTCCTCACCCCTGTCTCTCCTGAAGCTCCTGTACCCTAGAACATTGAGCTGCCAGTCCTGCCCCTCCCTTAACCAGGTTTCAGTCATGGCTTCAACGTCCCAGTCGCGCGTACCTATCCTTGCCCAATGCTCATCTGCCTTACGCGTCAGGCCCCGCATTAAAGTACGTGGTTTAAACCAACCCTCCTTCCTCGCTCTCTGCCTTTCACCTGCCTGTCCACTAACCTTTCCTACACCACCCTCCGTACCAACTTTTAGCCTCTCACTGCCTCTGTCCTGCACGAGTTCCCACCCCCCTGCCAATCTAGTTTAAACCATCCCGTGTAGCATTGGCAAACTTTCCCGCTAGAATGTTGGTCCCCCTCCAGTTTAGGTGCAACCTGTCTCTTTTATATGTCACCCCTGCCCTGGAAGAGATCCCAATTGTCCAGAAATCTGAATGCCTGCCCCGTGCACCAACTCCTCAGCCACCCATTCATTTCCCCTATCTTCCTATTCTTACCTTCACGAGCACGAGGTACTGGAAGCAGTCCTGAGATCACTACCTTGCAGGTCCTTCTTTTCAGTCTTCTACCCAATTCCGTAAATTCTTGTTGCAGAACCTCCTTCCTCTTCCTACCTATGTCATTCGTGCCAACATGCACAACAACCTCCGGCTGCTCCCCCTCACTCTTGCGGATGCCGTGCAGCCGCTCCGAGATGTCCTGGACCCTGGCACCATCCTGGGGTCTCGTCTGCTGCCGCAGAATCTCCTATCCGCACCTCTGACGATGGAGACTCTCACCACCATGGTTCTGCCTGACGTTACTCTTCCCCATTGAGTCTCGGCACCAGGACTGTCACAACCCTGGCTACCACTCAATCTTATTGTCATCCGTTCCCAAGAGGGTGTACCTGTTTTCAGTAGGTACAGCCACCGGGGTCTCCTGCACTCCACGTTTACTCCTCTTTCTCACAGTCACCCACCTTCGCTCGTCCTGGATCCTTGGTGTGATAACAATGGCTTGTCCAGGGAACTCTCGTTTTCCCGGATGGTCCTGAGGTCATCCAACTGCTGCTCCAGTTCCCCAACTCGTTTATTCAGTGCTGCACCCGGACACAATTTCTGCAGCTGTAGTTTCCAGAAGCACCAGCAGTGTCCCGGACTTCCCACATCCTGCAGGATACACACTGCACCAACTTGCCTGCCATTTCTTCAGTGGACAAAAAAATCACAAATTTCTAATCAAGTGTCGCCTCCTTGCCAAAACCTCTCGAGCCAAAGACTCTCAAGCCAAAGACACACTTTACTCACCAAGACTCTCGAGCCAAAGACTCACACTTTACTCACCAAGGCACTTCACCTCACCAAGGTCGCTCCGCTACAGCTGCACTTCTTTATTTGTTAACTAATCAACTACTTTAGGGCTAATTTCTAAATTACTCGAACCTGGGCTTTTGGCGTTCTTTTTAAATCTTCTTTTCCTCTGACTCACCTACTTCCAGCCGATACTCGCTCTCTTGCGGCTTCTGGCTGCTGCTTCTCTCCGACCTTCACGTTTATGTTTAAAGCATGGAAACATGACGTTTTGTCCCACCACATCTGCACTCACCATGATGTTAACTAACTTATCCCATCTGCCTGCACATGGGTTGTATCCCTTTACTCCCTGCCTGTTCATGTATCTGTCTAAATGTCTCTTAAACGTATGTATCGTATCTGCTTCAACCATTTCTCTTAGCGGAGCATTCCAGGTATCTACCACTATACGTGTGTAAAACAAATCCTCACAAATCTCCTTTGAACATTACCCATCTCACCTTAAATCTATGCTCCCTCACATTTGACATTCCACCCTGCGAATGAAGACTAACTAGAATCCCATGGAGGGTATAATCATAACAATTGATTAATAAATCACTTAGACATCGAGTCATACAGCGCAGAAACAGGCCCTTCAGCCCATCTTGCCCATGCTGACCAAGGTGCCCCATTTACACTAGTCCCACCTGCCTACCTTTGGCCCATATCCCTCTAAACCTTTACTATCCATGTGCCTGTCCAGATATATTTTAAAATGTTGTTATAGTTTCTGCCTCAACTACCTCCTCCGACAGCTCACTTCATATTCTCACCAGCCTCTCAGATGTGAATTCAGACTCCCTTTATATAAGAAACAGTGCATTGAAAAATTCTCCTCTGTACCTCAACCTAAATATCCTTTAATATTTTTTGTTTGCAGCTGTACTGAAAAATAAACACATTAATTCACCAGGTCATACCTATAATACCACCTCATCAAAACATCCTGGTGCAAGACATGTTATTACAGTTTCAGTGGAACTGTTATCAAATGCAGTGAATATGCTTTTCACATCATTCCTATCTGATTAAACTGAATCCAAGATAATTAAATGCATCACACCTAAACAAGTTTTTGTTCCATTTTCAAGCTGGAATAGATTGAGAAACCAGGTGCATCATTATTTAACGTTGGACTTTATGAAGTGTCAACAGTTTTGCTGTGAATCAGAATGGTGAGGGTTTGAAAAGTTGAATACATTTTTGGTGCTGAAATGTAGAATAAAAACAGAAAAAGCTAAAGGTACATCAGGCAGTATATGTGGAGAGAGAAACAGAGCTAATGATTAAGATCACTGATCCTTTTGGCTGATGAGAAGACTTCAACTTGAAACATGTCATCTGTTTCTCTCTCCACAGAAGCTCCAATGAATATTTCCAGCATTTACTTTTTTAAATTTAAGTGCAGACAGATTGTATTGGTGTAAATGAGCAAAAACAGTCAGCCTGGGCAAAGTGGCAGAAGTGCCCATTTCTTTGCCAAGTAACTCTGCGAGTCAAACAGTCATAACATCGAAACAGGCCATTCAGCCCACCACATCCTTGCTGACCAGTATCACTCATCTGTATTAATACTATCTTACAGTACTTGACCAACAGCCTTCTATGCTGAGGCAACTTAAGTGCTCATCCACATACATCGTAAATGCTGTCAACTTACTGTACTTTCACCACTCTGTCCAGCAGTGCATACCAGCTACTCACTATTTGCACACCAGCTACTCACTACTCCAAAATATATCCTTCTCAAATCCCCTTTAAATGTCTGACTCCTTACCTTAAATCTGTCCTCTAATTTTATTCACATGATTTCATGATTAAGTGAGGGGTCACATTTTGTGTGCACATTTAATAGGAACAGTTCATTACAGGACAGAGAGAGTGCTGCACTGTCAAAGGTGCGGTCTTTCAAACTTGCATTTTTCTCATGTCATTCACAATTTCAGGACACTTTAAATGCTCCTTGAAATGTAGGAAGCTTGGCAACCACACTTCCACTGAGGGTAATATGAGTGGGACTGATGTTTCAGCTTTTGGCTGTGTGATATACATATATATATATGTGTATATATATATATATATGTGTATATATATATATATATATATGTATATGTATATATATATATATATATATATGTGTGTGTGTGTGTGGTTTTCAAATACACAGGACGTGATGTTAAAATCCAAAGTGCCAACTCTTAACTTGCTCCCGGTGGTGACGGAAGGCTTAAGCACTCACCTACGCTCCTCCGATGTTGAGAAAGGCTGGGCAGATTCGTCATTGGGATATATATCAAACCATTTGGTGTAATGGCATTGCTCATCACTAAAGTAGTGCTGTGGGTTATTTACTTCCACCTGAGCGGGCACTTCATCTGAAAGAATGCTCCTCGAGCTCTACAGCTCCCTTGTGGTTCCATGTTGCACTATGAGCTGAACTACTTGTGCTTCGGTCTCTGATGTAAACTCCAGTACAGATCAAAAGGAAAGAGCTCAACTCATTGAATCATGGTTGATTCTAAAGCTGCACCACAACAACAATCTGCACTCACAGGGAATGAGCAACAAAATGTCCCAAGGCACTTGAAAGAATCAATACAAAACAAAATTGATGGATTTCCGTATGAGTCTATATGAAGATACTTTGTGGAAATGGCCAGATACCTGACCGAGGTGATGAGAGATTTTGGGAGGTTACGGCTTTGTCAATTGAAGGCTTGGCCCCGAATAGTGGAGCAATGAAATTCCAGAATGGGGACGCAGCTAGAATGGGAAAAAACTATATATTTTACAGCGAGGGGGTGAGACAAGAGTATTGGCTGAAGGAGGAACAGGGCATGGAAGGATTTGAAAATAAGGACAAGAGTCAAGATTGTCCTTAACTGGGAGACTAATCAACAAACTCCAGAGTGATTGTTGAATGGGACTTGGTGCTTGTTAGAAAAGGGGTAGCAGAAATTTGGGTGACATCAACTTTACAATGTCTGGAGCAAGGCAGCATGTCCAAGAGTGGATGAAATTAAGTCAGAGTCTTTGAGAGTCTTAGAGATGAGAAGTAATGGAGATCTGGACGAGAGTTTCAGCAGCAGATGATGAGCTGAACCAGGAATGTAACTTGGCAATGTTACGGAGGTGTAAGTTGGCAAACAGAATAGCAGTAGTGGTAGGTGGTGAGAAGCTCGGAGTGTGTTGCAGTCTTCCCAGTGCTTTGTTGAAAGAAATCTCTGCGCTTCCAATACTGGATGTTGGACAAGAACCTTGCAAGGGAAAGGTTAAAATGGGGCTTGAATGATATAGAACAGGATGTCTTCAGCAAGCATGTGGAAAACTGAGATTTTTTTTTGAGCAACATTACTGAGGCACAACAGAAAGAAGAGGAATAGACATTAAATGGAGGTTGTTTTAAATATGAAAGTACCGTGACATCATGTGGCAGAGGAGTTCAATCCTCTGTTCCCGATGTTGGGGGAGTCCTGAACCAGGGGTCACAGTTTAAGAATAAGGGGTAGGCGATTTAGGACTGCGATGAGGAAAAACCTTTTCACGCAGAGAGTTGTGAATCTGTGGAATTCTCTGCCACAGAAGGCAGTGGAGGCCAATTCACTGCATGTTTTCAAGAGAGAGTTAGATAGAGCTCTTAGAGCTAAAGGAATGAAGGGATATGGGGAAAAAGCAGGAACGAGGTACTGATTTTAGAGATCAGCCATGATCATATTGAATGGCGGTGCTGGCTCGAAGGGCCGACTGGCCTACTCCTGCACCTATTTTTCTATGTTTCTAATCCAAGTGTAGTGATTAACATTTATCCCTCAGCCATTAACTCGAAATATATCTGGTTGCTGATATTTTGCAGTTTGTGGAGTTTATGCTTTGTACAGCCAACATTTTTATTAAAATGGCAGTAAAATACTTTGAGATATTACAAGATCAAGGAAGATGTTATACAAATGCAAGTGTTTCTTATTGTCAAAACAAGTTGCTCCGATCTGTATCAAGCATTAGTTAAATCCCCAGGGCCTGATGGTCTGCATCCCAGGGTACTTAAGGAGGTGGCTCTAGAAATAGTGGAAGCATTGGAGATCATTTTGCAATGTTCTATAGATTCAGGATCAGTTCCTGTGGATTGGAGGATAGCAAATGTTATCCCACTTTTTAAGAAAGGAGGGAGAGAGAAAACGGGTAATTATAGACCAGTTAGTCTGACATCAGTGGTGGGGAAGATGCTGGAGTCAATTATAAAAGACGAAATTGCTGAGCATTTGGATAGCAGTAACAGGATGGATTTACGAAGGGGAAATCATGCTTGACAAATTTACTGGAATTTTTTGAGGATATAACTAGGAAAATTGACAGGGGAGAGTCAGTGGATGTGGTGTACCTCGACTTTCAGAAAGCCTTCGACAAGGTCCCACACAGGAGATTAGTGGGCAAAATTAGGGCACATGGTATTGGGGGTAGGGTACTGACATGGATAGAAAATTGGTTGACAGACAGAAAGCAAAGAGTGGGGATAAATGGGTCCCTTTCGGAATGGCAGGCAGTGACCAGTGGGGTACCGCAAGGTTCGGTGCTGGGACCCCAGCTATTTACCATATACATTAATGACTTAGACGAAGGGATTAAAAGTACCATTAGCAAATTTGCAGATGATACTAAGCTGGGGGGTAGTGTGAATTGTGAGGAAGATGCAATAAGGCTGCAGGGTGACTTGGACAGGTTGTGTGAGTGGGCGGATACATGGCAGATGCAGTTTAATGTAGATAAGTGTGAGGTTATTCACTTTGGAAGTAAGAATAGAAAGGCAGATTATTATCTGAATGGTGTCAAGTTAGGAGGAGGGGGAGTTCAACGAGATCTGGGTGTCCTAGTGCATCAGTCAATGAAAGGAAGCATGCAGGTACAGCAGGCAGTGAAGAAAGCCAATGGAATGTTGGCTTTCATAACAAGAGGAGTTGAGTATAGGAGCAAAGAGGTCCTTCTACAGTTGTACCGGGCCATGGTGAGACCGCACCTGGAGTACTGTGTGCAGTTTTGGTCTCCAAATTTGAGGAAGGATATTCTTGCTATGGAGGGCGTGCAGCGTAGGTTCACTAGGTTAATTCCCGGAATGGCGAGACTGTCGTATGTTGAAAGGCTGGAGTGATTGGGCTTGTATACACTGGAATTTAGAAGGATGAGGGGGGATCTTATTGAAACATATAAGATAATTAGGGGATTGGACACATTAGAGGCAGGAAACATGTTCCCAATGTTGGGGGAGTCCAGAACAAGGGGCCACAGTTTAAGAATAAGGGGTAGGCCATATAGAACGGAGATGAGGAAGAACTTTTTCAGTCAGAGAGTGGTGAAGGTGTGGAATTCTCTGCCTCAGAAGGCAGTGGAGGCCAGTTCGTTGGATGCTTTCAAGAGAGAGCTGGATAGAGCTCTTAAGGATAGCGGAGTGAGGGGGTATGGGGAGAAGGCAGGAACGGGGTACTGATTGCGAGTGATCAGCCATGATCGCATTGAATGGCGGTGCTGGCTCGAAGGGCTGAATGGCCTACTCCTGCACCTATTGTCTATTGTCTATTGTCTATAAATATCGTAGCATTTTACTCACCTTGGAATGTTGGAATGTGTAACAAGTACAATGCTATTTCACAGGTTTTTAGATATTCAAAGCATGACAGAGACAAAATGATCAATGATCTTAAATTGTGTTGGAATATTATACAGATATGATGACTTATACTGCAAGATCAAAGCTGTAAGAGTAATTTACAATGAATCCGCCAGGAAGCAGAATAGAGATTCCATTCTTTCTCGAGGTGGAGATGCGTATAAAGAGGAACTTGAGATAAAGCCAAACAGCTATGTCAACGAAAACCCAAATTGGAAATTAATCTAGGAGTTTACTGAGAAATATAGAATTGCATACACTCAAATAAACTCAGAAACGTTCCAGTTGGGAGCAGGAGTAGGCCACTCAGCCCTCAAGACTGCTCTACCATGTATTAAGGCTTTAGACTTTAGAGATACAGCGTGGTAACAGGGACTTTGGCCCATCGAGCCACGCTAACCAGCGATCGCCCCATATACACTGTCACTATCCTAAACACGAGGGATAATTTACAATTTACAGAAGGGCCGAATGGCCTCCTCCTGCACCTATTGTATATTGTCTAACCTACAGACCTCTCTGTCTTTGGAATGCGAGAGTAAACTTGAGCAACCTGAAGAAACCCATGCGGTCACAGGTAGAATGTATAAACTCTGTACAGACAACAGCTTTAGATCATATCTGGCTCTCTGACACTGTCAGGCACCAACTCTACCGATGCGCCACTGTATCACCCTAAATTCATGACGAATTGGAGTAATCTCAGTACTACATTCCCATTTCCAAATGGCAACTTTTCATGCTTATTAAGAATCTATTTATTCATTCACTCTGCTTCCATAGCATATTGAGAAAGAAAGTTGCAAACAATCACCACCCTCTAAAAGAAAAAAAAATCACCTCATTGCTGTCTGATTTGGTTGAACCCTTTTTCCAAACAATGACCTCCAGTTCTAAGTTTTCCCACATGGTTAAACATTCTCTCTACATTCATCTGTCAAGACCCTTTAGGATCTTAAATGTTTCATTCAGGACTGCGCTCTCTCTTTTGAATTCACTCCTACTTTTACTGACCATCGTCCAGTAAACCTTCTTTGAACTGTTTACAATGCACTGCCATCCTTTCTTAAATAAGGAGACCAAGTCGAAGCACAGCGCTCCAAATGTGATCTCTCGAAAAAAGGAAAATAATTGAAGTTTAACCATTTAGTTATATATTGAATTTGTGCAGCAAATGATAGAATTGGTTTTCCTAACGTTTGCAGTACCAGGAGACTAGGCTTTAGAGTCAGATAATCATAGAGCTATACAGCGCGGAAACAGGCCCATTGGCCCATCTTCACAAGGCCGACCTAGAGGGCATACTAAGCTAGGGTTATTTGCCTGGATTTGACCCAGAGCCCTCTAAGTTCCTATCTGTCCAAATGTCTTTTACAAGTTGTAATTGTATCCACTTATATAACTCTTTCTGGCAATTCATTCCACATCCGGATTACCTCTGAGTGAAAATGTTGCCCTGATGTCCTTCCTGAATCTCTTCCCTTTCGCCCATCGTACTCTTTTTAGTGAGTTCTGGAATCTCTCACCATTCAGATAGCATTCATTTTATTTTTCCTACCAAAATGGACAATTTTTCATTTTCCCACCTTACGCTTTAATTGCCATTTTTTTGCTCACTTACTTATCCTATCTACGTTCCTTTGTGGCCATCTTATTTTCTCTTTCCAACTTACCCTTGCGTCCATCTTTGTGCCAAGAGCAGGTTAAGCTTCAGTCTTACGATCGTCATCTATATAAATTGTGAAATGTTGAGCCACTTGCTTGCTGATCAGGGAATTACACATTTATACTAATTCTGTTTCATGTTAGCTAGACAATCTTTCATTCAACATTATTAGGCCATTCCAATGCGGTATTGGTATTGCCTTATTAATTGTAAATGCACCAAAATACTGTGAAAAACTTTGTCTTGCATGCTATCCATTAGATCATAACCTACATGAGTACATCAGGTAGTGCACAAGAGAAAATAGAATGCAAACACAGTTTTACAGTTATTGAGAAAATACAGCTAAAAATAAAGTGCAAGGGACACAACAAGGTAGATTGGAAGACTGCGAATGCATTCTATACAATGTGTTACCTCCTAAACCATAAGCTTTTCTTTTCCACGAGAATATTTGATGCATTACTTTATCAAATGGGTCGTTCATGTAATCCAGAGGTTTGTCATAATTGACGTACTTTATGAAATTATGTTGTGCGAGGACAGTTATAGCCTTAACAGATTGATCCACTGGACAAAATAATTGCACTTTGGAATAGACCATACAGGTCTTTGTTCAAATTTGATTTGTTCTTCATGTTAAATTGGAAATACGTGAAGCCCTTCCCATAACACATGGAGGTCTAGTTTAGGTGAAGCAAGACTAGGATCTGGTGAGCCACCACATCTGGAGAAAAAAGTCAAAGATTTTGGAATTAAAATGAGGTTGCAATCAATGGGCATGTGTTGAGCTCCCCAAAGATTGTAGAGCCCAGAAAGTAAAGGGAGGTAGGAGTTAGAGTCTGAACCTATGTTTGTCTCCAGTCAGAAAATGAGTGAACCAATGAAGTGTCTTGTCAACTGTTGAATTGTCCACTTCCACGTTCTGACCATCTGATCATTGACTGTGCCAGTTTCCTCATGTTGCTGGGACCAAGGAATCTTCCAGTCTAGGTGTTGTTGAACAATCCCTGCCAGTCAGCAACCGAGCTCCGCTATCAATAACTTACAGCGTACTTCTGGCTAAGCTACAGGGTATCTGACTCCATGGGATGATGGAATGATATGGGAAGGTAGGGGTCAGAAATGTCATAAATATTTTGTAATAATTCACTGATGGTAAAAATCAAGTGGAGATGATTAGATCCTCAGTTCCTGGAGATGACTACTGGCTCACTTTTGTGTAGCACAAATCTTGCCACATTAGCCAAAGTCTGAAGGTTGTTAAGATCTGAGGAAGGTTGCAAGTGCATTTTCTATTCACATGCTTGACTCTGCAATTCATGATATTTATGGAGTATCACTCTCATTAGCAGTTTAATTCCCCAGAATTTTAAACTGGGTATCGCAAAGTTTTGATCTGATTTGTTCATTATTGTCTAAACCTTGTGTAGGAAGGAACTGCAAATGCTGGTTTAAACCGAAGATAGACACAAAAAGCTGGAGTAACTCAGCGAGTCAGACAGCATCTCTGGAGAAAAGGAATAGGTGGCGTTTTGGATCGAGACCCTTCTTCACCCGAAACGTTACCAAATTCCTTTTCTCCAGAGATGCTGTCTGACCCACTGAGTTACTCCAGCTTTTTGTATCTATTGTTTAAACCATGTTCTTTTATTTTTTTTAGAATTTGTGTTGTTCAGTATTGCAAATTAGTTTGCCTCACCCTGCTATTTTACAACTCTCATTGAACTAGAGTTAGTCACTCCATTTTTACAGACTTAGTTAAGCAGATGCCAACTGGTTAGAGATTTTGTCAGCAGCCTTCTGCTGCTTTTACCCCACAGATGTCTGTTGTTTTGGCTGCTAGCTCTGTTCCAAGTCTATCTTACTCAGCATGATAGTACTTCCACGCTATATTCATCTAAATAGGATAGACTTAGAGCAGAGTTGATAGAGCAGAAAGGTTTGCAGCTGCTATTGGGGAAGGTTGTTGCTGAGTTGGTGGGGAAAGGGCCTTGGGGTAGATGTTCAGGTGGGAAGATGCAGTCACCAAGAGGAGAAGTTAGAAAGTCCAGCAGGCAGAACAGGGAAGGGGGAACGGGATGGTAAATGCACATGAGGGGAATGCAAAGCTAAATCACATCTATATTAATCCAAGGAATCTGATTAGTAAAGTAGATGAATTCAAAGCGTTATTGAACATGTGACTGTAATATTGTTGCCCAACGCTGGGATATGGTTGAACGCTGCAGAAGGACTGGGAGTTGGTATCACACTGTGTACAATTGTTAAGGCGAGAATGAGGGGGATGTAAAAGAGGTTGCATTCTGCTGCTGGTCAAGGAATACATTACTTTAGGATTATGGGAGTTTATCTGAGAAGACTCCACAAATGAATAGAGATTAGGAGCAAAAAGTGGATATATTACCGAACCACCAAATAGTCAACAGGAAATAAGGGTGCAGATATGTAGGCAAATAGCAGAGAGCTGTGATAAAAATAACATTATAATACCAGGGGATTTCAATTTCCTTAATATTATGTGGGATTGTCATAGTGTTAAAAACTCAGAGGGGGTGGAATTTTTGCGGTGTGTCCTGGAGAGCTTTTGCAGACCGTATGTAGAGACTAGGAGTGAAGGAGTGTGACTGAACCTTGTTTAGTTTATTGTCAGGAAAGAACTGCAGATGCTGGTTAGCATCTGAAGTTCTTTCCTATACATTCTGTCTGCTCCATTTTAAAATCTCCTCAAGGTTTGTCTACTTTGAAGAAGTTCTCCCTTCTCCCACCTTCTCCTATGTATCTCCCTCTCCCCTGACATCAGTCTGAAGAAAGGTCTCGATCCAAAACGTCACCCATTCCTTCTCTCCAGAGATGCTGCCTGACCCGCTGAGTTACTCCAGCAGTTTGTGTTTCCCTCTAGTTTATTGTCACATGTACTGAGGTACAGTGAAAGGCTTTTGTTGCCTGCTAACCATCAGGCCAAGGAACACTAAAGAACACAGTGACATTGACATGCAAGCCCAAAGATAGTTGAAGGTGTGATGGTGGCAGAACAGGTGAATGATATGATTAAGAAGGCAAATGGGATACTGGGTGTCATTAGTTGGGACAGAAAATACAGGAATATACTCCAACCTTATAAAACAATGGTCATTCCTCAGCTGCGGTTTTGGGTCCCATGCTATATATAGGAAACATGTGATAGCATTGGAGAGGGTGCAGAGAAGATTGAGGATGTTTAAGTAATGAGGAGAGACTGGAGAGGCGAGGCTAGTTTTCCTTGGAGTGGAGGATGTTAAAAGAGGACAGAGACCTTCGGGATGCAGGTTATAGGAGTTTGAAAACTGTAACATCCAGGTTCAGGAGTGGCTTCGTCCCAACAACCATTCGGCTATTAAACACTACAAACTCCAAATAAACTCCAAACTAAAAACTGCCTCGATTGCACTCGGGACTTAGGGGCATTGTGCTCGTATTTTGTCTTTTTGGGATGACAGAGTGGTGCAACGTAGAGCTGCTGCCTTATAGCACTGGAGACCCGGGTTCGATCCTGACAACAGTTCTGTCTGTACGGAGTTTGTGCATTCTCCCTGTGACTGCATGGGCTTTCTCCAGGTGCTCCGGTTGCCTCCCACGCTCCAAAGACATACAGGTTTGTGGATTAATTAGCTTCGGTAAAAATTATAAATTGCCCCTACCTAGTCTGCAGGATAGAGCTGGTGTATGGGGTGATAACTGGTCGGTGTGGACTCGGTGGGCCGAAGGGCCTGTTTCCACCCTGCATCTCTAAAGTCTAAACAAAATAAAATACTGGAGGAACTCAACAGGTCAGGCAACATGTGTGAAGGAAATGGACAATGTTTCATGTCGGGTAACTTCTTCAGACCCGTGAGCAAAAGATAAATTGCTGGAGGAGCTCAGTGGGTCAGTCTTGAGCAAAAAGCAAAGTGCTGACGTTACTCATTTCCTTGTGCCTCCAATAATCTGGTGAATGTCTCTGCAGCCTTTCCAGTGCAATTCTGTCCTTCTCATGATGTGGTGATTAGTGCTGCAGCTGTGGCCTAAACAATGAGCTCCCTTCTTTTATATTCTGGGCCATGGCTAATGAAGGTAAGCATTCCGCTGGTCTTTCTCGCCACCTTCTCTCCTTGGTCCACACCGACCAGTGATCAGAACTCTCTAAGTTCCTTCAGGCAAAGATACAGATTTGAGAGAAGCCTGTGAACATTACAGACATCTCCAACCCCTGTCCTTTCACACGGCCTGATTTTAATTGCTTTGCTATTGTCAACTTTGCCTCCAACTGCTCTCTGGTGTCCCCTCTCTAAATCTCTCTGCCCCACTCTCACCATCTCTGTTACATTAACGCTGCAAAAATCTTGCAAATTGTCACAGTTGACTGTATTTACCAGTCTTTTATTTGTCATTATGCCCTGGTGTCTGCATCTTGCCGCTGGATGTAACTATCATCTCCTTGTCACTATAGATTGCTGCCAATATTGGTCGCAGTGCATGCTGAAGGAATGCTTTTGCCCCACGTTTATATGGTGGCTCATCCGTACAATGGCAGCTGCAGGATCATAGCTACATTCCTCTGTGGCAATGTCAACAGCTTTCGGTAACTCTTCCAGTCTTTGATGGCACAGGGCAGAATGTGGGCATTGCTTCGTAATGAGAAATGGACAACTGCGGAGAGACCACCTTCTGGATGCCCCCTTGTGGCATGGTGCCTACTGGAGGGAACATTGGCAGAGCCCAGTTATCTCTACCATCTGTTCATTGTGGACTAGAATGTTAGGGGTGAGCAATTTCATAGGCTGCAAAAGAAAACAAAAATCCATATTAGTTGTTAATGTCAAAGCAGAATTGTATTTACAAATAAACACACAAATAAATTACCTGGTTACCAGTTAGAATTCAATTGCAGGCGTATTGAAATTATTAAGTATAAAACTACCATAGCCTCGTTAATTCAAGATGTTTTTTACATCATTTGGCACATTGTGAGAAGCCTGATTTTAAATTACCAAAAATAACCTACAGAACCTTTACTGGGATTGAATCAGTATATATTTAACAGCTTACATTACAGGGCAGATTGGAAGTGCTTCTATGTAATGACAAATCCATTTTCTGCCATATTAACAGAATTGCACTGTTAACATTTTAAAAGATTGGTGATTTTTTTTTGAACACAAAAGGATTTCAAAAAAAAAATTTGTTTTCTAAAGCATTAGCTCCTGGGGGACTATTCCTCCCTCCCACTGTATGATTATTAGTTTGAATGGACATGTGGAATAAAAGCAATTTTTAAAACATACACAATTTAGGACGCAGTTTTCTCCTGTTCACCCAATCCCAACCACTGTAGAAACATGAGTTAACCTTCTTCAGAGACAGGGTGACCACAGAGACATTTCCAAGCAGAAATTGCCTTGCATTTGGAAAACATCTTTCATAACCTCTGGCAGCCCATGGTGTCTTATAACCCATGAAGTATGTTTTTGAAGTCTAGTCCTTTTTATAATGCAGAAATGAGGCCATTAATTTGCACGCAACTAGATTCAGCAAATAGTGCCATGGCAACAGCCTTGTCCTCTGTCTTAATGATGAAAGCAATGGGATAAGTATTGGTCCTTGCCATTGAGGGATGAGATTTAAGTCACAAAGGTATGGAAACTGGGTTGACAGTCTGACGCGAAACGTCACCTATTCTTTTCTCCTGAGATGTGGTCTGACCCACTGAGTTACTCTGGCTTTTTGTGCCTTGTCTTTGACAGGGAGTATGTTGCTGTGGAGGGAGATTGTTAGAGCACTGACAGTGGAAGTGGGAGGGATGTTGGGCCATGTCATGGCGATAAGTAACTGTGAGAATCAAACAACTCCAGGACCCAAGGCATGACCGGCGATGAGGGGAAACCACATAGAGACTTCTAAGTAAGCCTGAAATTACCTTCTCTCCTGAGCACCATATAATGTGATAACGTTATTTAATGAAAGAACAGTAACTGCAGACAGTGGTGTCACAAAGCAGTCTGATATGTTACATCACTCTTTCTTGAATGTATGATTTGGTGCTAAGTAATGTGACAGAATGCTGTCGGGGACAGAGGGTATGCAGTGAGGCAGACCGTGGATTTGTCTGTTTGAATGGAGTGCGTATGGCTGTGTGTACATGTAGGTGTGTAAATGATTGATGAGAAACACCAGGCGTGGATTTTGGCCTTTACATGGCAGACTATTGATCAATGTACTGGTGGGTGGAACAGATAAAGCCACTTCTCAGTAATTTGAGTTTTGTGGCAAATAACTTCAGTAGGTAAGAAATAGGATGAATTTTCTCTCTGTATCAAATTGCCAATGATCATTAAAGAGGGGAAAACAGAAGTGAAGGTTCTGCTGCATCAGGCTGGCCGCTGAGGTAGAGATACAGTGCAAAAGATTCTCAGAGCCTCTGAGAATTATAGCAATCCTCCAGGTAATGAAATGGAGGACAGTTTTTTCAGGACCATCAGGTGTGTTTGGGGAAACATGAGGTTCACTGAAGGGGCTTGTTGTTCCACGACAATATGTAAGTGAAAAAAAATTAAAATGTTGGATTGAGTCGTGTCTGTGAAATGAAACAGGCTTTCTCTTGGCAAGGTGCATTAAATCCTCTCAGAGCTGTTCAAAGCCAGAGCTGATGAGTGAATAGCTAACAGCATTGTTCTGCTTAAGCCGGCAACAGCAACAGGAGGCAGAAAAATCAGTAACCGCCTTTTCCCCCAGCGTTGGGAAATCAAGAACTAGACGGCATTGGTTTAAGGTGAGAGGATGAAGATTCAACAAAGGCAGCTTTTTCACACAGATTGTGGAGCTTATATGGAACAAGCTGCCAGAGGAAGTAGTTGGGACAGGTACCGTAACAACTTTTAAAAGGCATTTCGATAGATACATTCGTGGGAGAGGTTTTCAAGGGCTATGGGCCAAACATGGGCACATGTGACTAGTGTACATGGGCATCTTGGTTGGTCAGGACTAGTTGGACCAAAGGGCCCATTTCCATGCTGTGTGATTATGAATACATTGTGGAAAACAGCAAGAATAAGTGAAGGAGAACCATGGAGCTTATGGGAAGGAATGTAATAAATGCAAGTTATTCTAGTGAGAGGAAATAGGATCACTAACAGGGTTGTATCGTGAAAAGGCAAAGCCAGTTCACAATGTCACAAGCTGATGTGAGGATGAGTATGAAGTTAAATTATAAGGTTGAATCCAGCCAGAGACTAAATGGAACATGTGGCCCAACACTCAACACAGGTCTTCACTACAATGGAACTAGCAGCGAGGAAGAGAGTTACAGTGTAAAATAGACATTGACCACAACGTGCAAAATAATTAAAAATAATTTGTCTAGGAAGCTTCAAGAAACAAAACAAATTCCAACAGTTATGGATAAGTTCGTAACTTTCCATAAATTCTGGAAAGAGCAGAATTAGGCTATTTAGCTCATCAAGTCCATTCCGCCATTCAGTCATGGCTGATCTATCTCTCCCTCCTAACCCTATTCTCCTGCCTACTCCCCATAACCCCTGATGTTGTACTATTGGGCAAGTGCAAGCTGACAACAAGGAACCTATGAATGGAAAGAAGTATAAAGCAAGAGGATAATTGTGCTCTAATCCTTAGTAGCTATGCGGCCCAATAAGTGCAACTGATCAGAGCACAGGGAGGGAACAACTTCTTGTCAACAGCCCAACAATTAGTGCTGGCTGGGAATGACAACAGAGGTGAAAGACATTGTATAAAAATGTGTGGGGATGGGATATCTTTCTGACAATGAAATATGTCAGAGTTGTTATTTTGGAAAAGACACATTGATATGTTGTTAGAGTAGAAAGGTGCAGAAATCTGTTGATGACAGATTTGAATTAAGCAGTTTGCTTAAGCAGTTTGAATTAAGAAGTTAACTTGCATATATGCATTATCTATATACATTTATTTGAGCTTATTGATAAATTCATGAACAAATATTGGATGGATGCAAAGGGTAGATGGCATCTTGTGGTAATATAATCATTGTGAGAGTCAGACACATCCTGGATTGATTCCCCAGCATGGAGGACAACCATGTGCAGACTTATAAGTGGGTCAGATTTAATCTTACAATGCAAGTCACCAAGAACTCCACAGAATGTAATATCATTTATAGTATGAACTGTTACTGAAGACAGTGATGAGAGCAAATGTACACTCAGTAATGGAACCGAATAAAATAAAAGACAAATATTTTTTACTGGATTAATTAATGCGGCACGGTGGTGTAGCGGTAGAGTTGCTGCCTTACAGCGCTTGCAGCGCTGGAGACTCTGCTTCGATCCCGACTATGGGTGCTGTCTGTATGGAGTTTATACATTCTCCCCGTGACCTGTGTGGGTTTTCTCCGAGATCTTTGTTTTCCTCCCACACTCCAAAAACGTACAAGTACTGTCTGTAAGTAAATTGGCTTGGTGCATGTAAAAATTGTCCCTAGTGTGCTTAGGATAGTGTTAAAATGCGGGGGCCACTGGTCGGCATAGACCCTGTGGGCCGAAGGGCCTGTGTCCGCGCTGTATCTCTAAACTAAACTAAATTGAAATGAGAGCTGGTCAGCTATTTTACTTTGAGAATTCACAATAATTCAGAATTGCAATAACAAAGCATTTGTACACAAAGTCCAAGAGACAATGGTGGCAAAGAGACCTACAGGGCATTTGCCATGGGTGAAAAAGGCCAGTTTTATTAATTGGCCCAAAAGAAGTTTGAGGCAGAGAAAACATTGATTCAGACTGATCAGGGCCTCAAGTCTCAGAAGCAGAAATTATATAGGAGAGTGCAATATGATACAGAAACATAATCTCAATTTCTTCCTCCAGAGATGTTGCCTGACCTATTGAGTATACATCATGTTTTAACAACTGGTGCATTTTGACTTTGTGACAAGGAGCTGTGTGTTTGGAAAATCCACATATGACTGCCTATGACTTGAAGGTCAGAATGGTTCACTTATTTTAAAATATCTGGAAATCTTATTTTAGGCAAAGCAACACATGTGAGATGCTGCCCGACCCGCTGAGTTACTCCAGCATTTTGTCTCCATCTTTGGTAATAGACCAGCATCTGCAGTTCTGTTTTATTGTGTGTAATTATCACTTCAGTACACAGTAGATAATTGTGTAAATGGGTGTATACTTTTACATGCTGCAGTGCTGGTGAAAGTATTCACACTGTTGCAAAGATGCATTTTTATTCACATTGATTTGCGGTGGATACGGTTCTGCATGGTAAGCTGCTCCAGAAGGTAAGGTTAGATCGCATGGGATTGAGGGAGACCTAGCTGACTAGAGAATTGGCTTCAAGGAAGGAAACAGAAGGTGATGGTGGAAACTTTTTCTAATCTCTTACCTCGAAGGAGATGCGATTTTTTTCCGTATTGTATCTCTGTCCGCACTGCGGCCTAACATCGAGGAGTTCGCGGCCTTTGCTGGAGACCGATTTCGAGAGCTCCACCGCGGTCGCCTGCGGATTTAACATCTGCTTACAGACTTAACATCACGGAGCCCACGGCCTCTGGTCAGAGACTGACTCCGGGAACCCCAAGCCGCGGGAGATTTGACCGCCCCGATGCGGAAGTTTCGATCACCCCGATGGGGGGGCTTCAACCGCCGGCTGCAGCAGGTTCGATCGCCCCAACTGCGGATGCTTCCACTGCCCCGACCGCGGGTGAATAAAGAGGAAGAAATTTGAGTTTCTTTGCCGTCCATCACAGTGAGGAATGTGGCGAATCCGCTGTGGTGGATGTTTATGTTAACTTTTATGTAGTTGTGTGTCTTGTTGCTTTTTTTTCGTATGGCTGTATAGTAATTCGCATATCACTGTACCGTAATTGGTACATGTGACAATAAAAGTCCTTTGAAACCTTTGAATGCAGGCAGGTAGGATTAGTGTAGGTGGGGCATCTTATCATATCATATATATACAGCCGGAAACAGGCCTTTTCGGCCCTCCAAGTCCGTGCCGCCCAGCGATCCCCGTACATTAACACTATCCTACACCCACTAGGGACAATTTTTACATTTACCCAGCCAATTAACCTACATACCTGTACGTCTTTGGAGTGTGGGAGGAAACCGAAGATCTCGGAGAAAACCCATGCTGTATGACTCTATCATTCTATGGTGCATTGCTGAAGTAGATTCTTGTTCCAAATGACTGTGAACTGAAATAGAATTAATATAATATTCATACTTAAATATTCATGCAGACGATATTATGCTGGGCAATATTCACACTTGTACGTTGCTCTGGTAAATATTTGCATTGGACTATTTAGTACAATGCGCATTGCTGTGTTTCTAGTTTCAGCAGCATTATTCACACAGCATTAGAGTAATATGCGTGATAAGGTTCTCATTTATGCATTTTTTGGGTCATTGACTTGGCATTTATTGCTTATTCTTAACTGTCCTTAAGGTGGTGATGAGTATTCTTCCTGAATTGCTACAAGCCTGTGAAGATGTTCCCACTGTTCTGATGGGGAGAGGGCTCCAGGATGTGGACCCAATGATAATGAATTAACTGCAGCGTATTTCCCCTGTATTCCCTCTCACCTGCTCCCCCACCCTAGTCGTCCTATTAGTTCCACTGTTCGCATCCCTGTATCCCTTTGTTATCACCTCGTCCCCAGCAGCAATGGGCCATTATGGGCTCCATCCTTCCTTGGTCCTCTGTTGCCAGCCCTTATTTGTTTTGAGCTTTTTCTACCTCCAATTCCACCCCCCACCCCCCTACTTTCAGTCTGAAGAAGTGTTTGAACCCGAAGCATCACTCATCCTTTTTGTGTGGAGATGCTGCCTGACCCCTTGGGTTACTCCAGCACTTTGTGTCCATCTCCTATTTCCAAGTCAATATGGTGTGAGATTTGGAGGGGAATTATTGGTGTTCCCATGTGCCTGAAGCCTTTGTCTTTCTCGGTGAGAGAAGTCTATGTTTTAGGAGGTGGTGTTAGTTAGCGCAGGTGAGCAACACTGCATTATATTGTATCAGTCTGTCTATATACATCATGGTAGTGATAATATAAATGGTCCCACAATATTCATTGGTACAATACAAATGTAAATATTCATATTATTACAACGTAGTTCTAAATATCCCCACTGATGCAGCATGTGTTAATATTCACACTGATACACCAATGCATAATATCACATTTACATTAACCTCCCATAACAATATGTCCATGATTTTTTGTTTAGCTCTCCGGGAAGCAAGTACAAAATGATTAATATTTGCTCAATTTCATGTGTAGGGCATAAATCACCCGACTGGCACATTTCACACAATTACAAGAGTAACCACATTTCAAAGGTACTTAATTGGCAAAGCATTTGGGAAGTCCTGAGGTTGAGCCTTATAAAAGGAAATGGTTGTCTCTTCAAATATTTTTAAAGGAAAGGAACAGCAAAGCTATGGGGAAAGAGCAGATGAATTGGGACTAATTGGATAGCTCTTTCAATATTACTGGCACCATTCCAATGCTCTCAGATTCTCTGAAGTGCCATGCTTGCTTCCATTAACACTGTCACTCATGACTAAATAAATCTCATCGTAAAACAATGTACCCCTCTTTTTGTGGTGAGGAATGCATGAGAAGATTGCTAGGATTACTACAGTATATCAACATAAGGAGCAGTGAGATAATTCTTGCAATAATCATATTCAAAATATTGAACGAGTGAGAGGGTATAAATGGACTGTAACACTCTCCTGAAGTGAAAAGGAAATGGAGTGAGCAAATAATGTCTTTTAAGTTATCAATGCCTCTACTGAGTAGACTTGGAAAAGTATCCTTATTGGATATGGTTGGACTGCAGATGAGAGTTTGGACTAATAATTCCAGTAAAATATATAAGTGTCTTTTAATCCAGTGTGACAACAAGCAGAAGCGAAGGCAAATAAGCAAGGCACATTTAAGATCCAGAAAGACAAGGAGGGAAGCAGAAAGTTAAGGTAAGAAGGTGAGATGAAATGGAGTACAAGAATGCTCTTATGAAGTGATAACAAATTGTCTAAGAGGGCTGAATGGCCTGTTTCCATGATGTAAACGCTATGCAATTTACCAGTGTTGGAAAAGATGCTGAGGAAATTACAGACACGATGTTCTAATTCTATGAGATCTGGTAATGGTCCATCTGCAAAGCGCGATATCCCTCATGTTTAAATCTACGTGGGGTACAACCACTTCTGGTGGCAGGTGGATAACGATTCGCCTCGGTCAGTTGTTTTTAGTTTTCACAAGTAAATTTGAACTAGTCTGAGCAATTAATATGTTCATTTTATAAAATGACTTGAAAAAGAATGGAAACAAATTGAAGGGTTTATTTGAGTTGCAATATTGTGAAAATCAGGGATTGCTCAACACCAGACCTCTACTGCAAAGGGTGGATTGTTTGACAAGCTCTCCATTCCAGGTTGTAGGATTTCTGACCTCTTTCTTGGCAATTCCCCATGCACACCAACTGCCTATTTGATTCTATGTCTCAGACTCACTGCATCCACAACAGAGCCACAAGTCAATTCAATTACTTCTCTGGATTTGGGAAGTGAGTTACAATGCTTCAAGTTGCAATGTACATTGTAGAAAACTATAGGAGATTCCGTAATGTCTAGGAATACAACTGCAGATGCTGGTTTAAACTGGGAAGATAGACACAAAAAGCTGGAGTAACTCAGCGGGACAGGCAGCATCTCTGGAGAGAAGGAATGGGTGACGTTTTGGGTCGAGACCCTTCTTCAGACTGAAAGTCACGTGAAAGGGAAACGAGAGATAAATGCAATGATGTAGAGAGATATAGAACAATGAATGAAAGATAAGCTTCTATTTCACCCAACAAAACAGCCTGTTTTCTTTATCTTTGTTACCTTTTTTGCATATCTTTCATTCATTGTTCTAGATCTTTCTCCATCGTTGCCTATATCTCTTGTTTCCCTTTCTCGTGACTTTCAGTCTGAAGAAGGGTCTCGACCCGAAAAGTCACCCATTCCTTCTCTCCAGAGATGCTGCCTGTCCTGCTGAGTTACTCCAGCATTTTATGTCTATCTTCAGACATAACATCATGGCAGGATTAAATGTTCTTAGGAAGCATAATGGTGTTCAAGGATTTATTCATTCCACAACGGGATATACCGAGAGTTGTTTGCAAATTGCTGGAATAAATGAAATTGAACATTGTTTCTCTGGGATTATTTGCCTTGTCTCCATGTTAGCTGTAATTTCTTGAAGTTCATCCCACCCTTTGTGTAGTGATTTAAGTATTTTTCAATTACCTTTTGTTACTTCACCCCCAATACAACACAAAATGTGTTTTACAATCAATGAAATCCTATTGATGTGTTGTCATTTTGTAATGCAGGAAGCACAGGAGGTCAAATAAAATAATACAATTGATGGCTAACTCATCTATTTTAAGTGTCGTTTAACCTGGATTATTAACCTGGATAATGCAACATTTTCTTTGCACTTCTTTAAATAATTCATGCCTTTTATGCTCACCAAAGGAGCAAAGGAACCCGCATTTGAAGATGAATTTGAGAGAGTGTAACTTCAAACTGTTCTCTTTCAAACAAAGTCTATTTTTTATTGTTCATTTTCATTTTAATTTTCCTTAAAGTAGTTGGACTAGAAAGGGCTGTGGAGAACGCCTCTGGGTTGATTACATGTCATTAGTAAGGAAAAATGGAATATTACACCCTAAAATTGTTGTCCATAGTGTCAAGTCTCCCATACCAGTAAATATTTAACTCTTCATCTGTGTTTACAGGGCCCTTTTATGATTCATACAAACTGTTGTTCTAGTTAATCACCTCTTTGCAGCTCCATAATCTCACGTTCCATGCCAGCATGTCCTATGAACCATCTGTTCACTGTTCCACTTGCCTTTGCCTTGAAGGGATTCACATATTTACGCGATCGGTCCTCTGAACAACAGTAAACTATGTAAAGTGTGAGGCTGACACCAGTCCTCTCTGTTTGAAATCATTCATAAGAGGAAAGGATTGCATTGGGCAAGCGCCAGGAATGAGGATCAGCGTTCAGAAGAGATTAATAATTGACTGTGGTGTTTTGACTCTGAAGGCTGCTATACTCAGTGAGTAGTTTCCTTATGGTCACATTTGGAATTCACATGGATTGTAAAGCTTGTTTTGAAAAAAAATGTTCATTATTCAAGTCGCAATCAAATCTCCTCACAATTGCCGAATGTATATTTTCAAAGTTTTACATCTCAGAATCCATCTCTTAACTAGAAATAGGACGCTTCAGATTGTCATAAAAGGTGGTTTCTAGATAGCTTTATCACGCTGTTTAGGAAAGGAATTCAGACATCCTGTGTCTCCCTTGGCCTCCCTCCAACATGGTTAACTATTAGCTGTCTTATGTAGTGGCCTAATAAATCATTCAACCAGATCAATGAGGGAAGGGCAATAAATCCCAGCCTTGTAAATGACACCCATTTTCTCTCGGATGATTTATAAATTACACCCCAGGGCTGTTCAAGACCTGCTTGGCCAACCATGCTCTTGTTTTACTATTCCTTCATCTGCACCTTCCTCCAGAATTGCAGTAGAAACTGGATTGTGCATCACTCAGGCTTGTGGATCGTAAAGGATCCAGTCTCTTCACGCCTCAAAGCTGAGGTGACTCGGCAACAATCCTCTTGGTTTTGTTCATTTCTCAGTCTCGGTGAAAGGAAAATAAACTATTCAAGAAGGTATTATGCAATGGAAAAAATGTTCACTTGCAGTAAAAGTTGAGAGTTTAGGGCTCTGAGTGATAGCTTCATGTCTTCGTGTGACTGCACCAAGTAATTGTTATTTGAGCTCAGAGTGGTAACAACAGGCATAATTTTCCATCAGTTAGTTTGAACAGATGAAAGATTGTGGTGGGCCATGAATCTGGCACATGGATCCCTGACCCAAGTTCCTAATATAGAATCCTGCAGAATAAAGCGTTGTGCTAAGAGCAAATTATCATGATGAGTGAGAGTTTGTGTGTGTGTGTGTGTGTGTGCATGCATGTGTGTGCACATGTGCATTGTGTGTAAGTCTGTGTATGTGATGTGTATGTGATTCACATATTATCATGTAGTGCATGGCATAAAAATGAAATATTTGTCAGAGTTACACTGGTAAAGCATATTTAGTTTAGTTTAGAGATACAGCGTGGAAACAGGCCCTTCGACCCACCGAGCCCG
Source organism: Rhinoraja longicauda (assembly GCF_053455715.1). Taxonomy (NCBI): domain Eukaryota; kingdom Metazoa; phylum Chordata; class Chondrichthyes; order Rajiformes; family Arhynchobatidae; genus Rhinoraja; species Rhinoraja longicauda. The sequence continues at coordinate 17,622,221 of NC_135957.1, read as the reverse complement.
CACCGACCAGCAATCCCTGCACATTAACAATATCCTACACACTCTTGGGACAATTTTACATGTATACCAACCCAATTAACCTCCAAACCTGTATGACTTTGGAGTGTGGGAGGAATTAGAAGATCTCAGAGTAAACCCAGGCAAGTCATGGGGAGAACATACAAACGCCGTACAGACTGCACCCGTAGTCTGGATCTAACCCGAGTGTCTGGCACTGTAACTCAGTAGCTCTACCGCTGAGCCACTGTGCTGCCCTCTCCAAGATTTTGTGTACTTGAAAGAGTGACAAAAATAGATTAGGTTTTGGGCAAATGGCCTTATTGAGATCAGGGAAACAAATGGACCAAATAAAACAAATCTAAAATAATCCTCTATCTAAGTTCACATGAAGGAAATACTAAAAATGTTAATCTTGATTGCCCTGCCTTGTTATTTTGAATTGCCTCTCTCTGATGTTAGTAATAGGGATTATTAACAAAGTCCTCTGAGAGTTCATGTTTCATGTGTATATGGAGTGCGAGAGATTGTGGTCCGTGCTTGGCTTTGTGATGGAGCTGCTCCTCAAGGTCTGAAGTGTAGCTGGGACATGTTGGCCGGTGTGGGCAAGTTGGGCGACGGGCCTGTTTCCACATTGTATCACTCTATGGCTCTATGACCATGCCCCCACACTCGTGATCTATGAGCGCCCAGTGTGGAGGCAGGGGAACTATGGACAATTAATTGGGGGACATCCTCTTCCATCTGTTTCTGGGTCTGGCCATGGTGGCCATTCACGGGTCCAGGCAGCGTGCCACCAAGGGTTCCGCCTAAGCCGGCTGCCTGCCCCTCTTCTGAGGATACACCTGTGCCCTGGTGTTTGTGCAAAGGAAGCATTACATGTGCACTGACTCTTTTGAGGCCTTCTAAGCTGGGTGAGTTTCACAGTGGGATGGAGTATATCCCGGACAAGGCTGATCATGTTTCAGGTTGAAGTTGTGATATGAAGTTGTGAGTTGTGAAGCAGGTATATTTCTGAAGTATTAACTGAGGATAATATAATAAATCTCTCTTTGTAATAGGAAAAAAAAAAGGCCTCTGAAGGGATACTTCATTAATGGCCGTGCCGGCTCGGGTTGGTGAGCAGAAAAAGTCCGACTCGATAAGGATCAATTTGTTTAATTCATATTTCATAACACAGAAAATACTAATTACATGTAGGAGACCTTCAGTGTAATTTCAACATCAAATGAATGGCCGAGGGAACTACCAACTGTAAATTTGTAATCACCATGACCCAGCTGGTCCAGTCTTCTACCTGCGAACCCACTGTTGCATTTTTTGCGTCTAATTCTATCTTCTCGCATTGCCTTCAATGACACTGTGCTGTTAATGAAGGATTGAGGCAGTGCTTATGTGAATTGGTGGTGCCATATGGACTGTGATTATGGCAGTGAACCTTGCCAAGAAAGGATTAGAGTGTACAGAACATGGGCTAGCTTCAAGGAATCAGCAGCCCCAAAGGCTTTGCCTCCTCGGAAAGAATACATGCAGAAATACTTCATCCCATAGTAATTGTATGGGTTTTGTTTGTGTAGGTAGATCTGGGGCTGAGGTGAATGGCAATCATTTCTTGGTGATCATCTGCCTAGTCCTTGGGGCTAAATGGGCTCTTGGATCAGCACTGGAAAGGGGATACCAGTTAGGAATGGGTTAGAGATTCCTTTCGAATATGGGCACCTCCTCTTGTTATTTTTATTTGGTAAAAATGAATTCTTAAATTAACTGATTCTAGAAGATGCAGAGAGGGACTGCAGAACACTGCTGGCTGCTGGACAAGGCTGATCACTGTAGAGCTAATGTACGGGCGATCGTTGGTCAGCATGGGCTCGATGGGCCAAAGGGCTTGTTTCCGCCCTCTATCTCTAAAGTCTAAAGTCCAAAGTAAACACTAACATCCTTGCCATTAATTAATTTCTCAATGTGGTCCTTCAACAGGCAACAGCCTCCTTGTTTGCCTATTTAAGGAAATATTGCCCCTTTCTGCATCCACATGTGTCACCAAGAATTGGTCAATTTTGACACAATTAGCAGTGGGATCTTCTTATTGATTAGCTACAACCCTCCCATTATTGTGCGGCTATGTTTTATGTACAATGAAATATGTAAGGCACAGTAATTCGTATTCTGCATCCACCATAGTACCGTGCATATATTCTGCCATGCTATTATCTAAACATGCCAGCAACCCAGATGGAATCCCTTGTGAATACTTTTTCTCGAAGCACAGAATGGTCCCTTTCCTAGACAAACTAAATGATTCAACATGGCATGAACAAACTAAAAGGAAATAAAACACAGCCCAATGGTTCTGCCTGTCAGCCATGCCAGAACACGGACTGGAAGTCTAAGCCCTGGAGCAGCTGAATGGGGTTGCTTGTTCTACATTGAATTCAGCTCAGATTTGTTATATAAGCTCAGCTGAAAACTGGCTCTGCTCCAGTATTCAAATCAGGGTTGGTGAAGGCACAGAGCAACACACACAGTCTCAGTGCTCCACAGCTTGAATGGAGCCATTAATGCAGTGAAGTGGCCGAGAGGTCCAGACGAGTGCACAAAGGATCTAGTTCTGAATGAAAATCACTGCAGCTCTCAGAATGATTTATTATTACGATGCATCACTCCATTGACCAAGTTTTCTATTCTTAAACCATTTTCAGTGCAGCACTGAACACTCTGTGCTCAATTTTCCTTCCCATTCCCTCCTGAAGGAGCTGACCCCTCCTCTGATGCTTCCAAATGACCATCATGTAGGGCACCATGAGGATGCTCATCACTCTTGTCAACTCCTGGTCCCTCTCTCTCTCCTCACTGCCCCCATGACCTAAATCCCCACCACCCCCTTTTCAATAACTCAATAACCAGGCAAAATTGCATCGAAGGGAGAATTTTCTGGATGGCAATCAGCAATGATCTTTCGGTCCCTGCAATTTCCCCCACTCATCTGTGTCAGATTTTCTTTTCTTACCGAATCAATTCTCACTACTCCATCAGACAGTGCTTTCCAGATAACAACAGTGTTTCAGAAAAATCATCTTCCCCTCTGATGATTTGCCAGTTATTACAACTGCTTTTTATCCTGCCAGTGAGAAAGGTTTCTCTTTCTTTATTCTGTTAAAACCATTGATTGTTCTGAACAGTGCTATGAAATCAATTCCTAACTGAAAGTGAACAATTCCCTGGTCTGTTCACATAATTGAAATCCCTCATCCCGGGTATAAGCCCAATACACCTGCATTGCCCTTCCATGAGGAGCTTAGAGCCAAACAAAGATGACTATCTGAGGCCTAAGCAATGATCCATACATGTTTTGAATAAGATCATTGCACTTGTAACACATATTTTACAGAGGACACTTCAATGAGAAAGTAAGAAGTGAAAATTTTGAGTTGTTTAAGTTTGAAATCACAATTGGTTTGAAGCTAGGATTTGTAAATGGAAAGTAGTGGATACTTGGCAGTGACTTCAAAGCAGCAATCCAAGAGACTTGAATAAATTCTTTAAGCACAATAGTGAGATTATCCATCGCACTTCAAACCTAATTACAGATGTGGAGTTGTATGAATGTTATGAACAGAAGGAACATGTTTTATATGTGTGTGTGTGGGGGGGGGGGGGGGGGGGTGGAGGGATTGGGAGATGTTTCTATCATTAGCTGGAATATTTAAAGGAAAAAAAGGTTCTGCTTGAATGTATGAATCATTGCTTAGGCCTGAGATAGAGTCAGCTTTGCTAAGTTTGTACGTGACATTACAAAATGTACATTAGCCGATTCCAAGGTAGAATATTGGGGATAGACACAAAATACTGCAGTAACTCTGCGGGGCAGGCAGTATCTCTGGAGAGAAGGAATGGGAGACGTTTTGGGTCGAGACCTTTCTTTAGATTGGGTAATAGGTATGGAAAGTGGTTAAGGGTAGGAGACGAGGTTTTAGGAATGGATTTGAAGCAGCAGTGTTTTGTTGCTGTTACTGCAATGGACAGTATTCCTTCGTACTTGAAGTCTCTCCCCCCTAGAAAATAACAAATTTAGTTTAGAGATACACAGCGGAAACAGGCCCTTTCGACCCACCGGGTCTGTGCCGACTATACCCACTACGGACATTTTTTACATTTACCAAGCCAATTAACCTACATACCTGTAGGTCTTTGGAGTGTGGGAGGAAACCGATCTCGGAGAAAACCCACTCAGGTCACGGGGAGAGCGTACAAACTCCGTACAGGCAGCACCCGTAGTCGGGATCGAACCCAGGTCTCCGGCACTGCATTCTCTGGGGAAAAGGCAGCAATTAATTTACAATATGAGCTGCAATTTGCTACAAAGTGGGATGCAGGGCACTCGAGTTAGGTGGTGCTGAAGCACTCACCTTCAAAGGAACCCATTCAATTCTTGGCACTTTAACCCAATGAGAAGAATGCCAATACAGATCATTTTGTGGACTGGCTTGCAGTTCTTCTGACACAGGACGAATGAACCGTCCAGCACAAATTGTGGGCAGTCTTCACTCGTATCAACAGCAAATGGTGCCTCATTGCAAATTCCATTATTTTCTTGTCAAATTTCCATCCCCAACACTTGCAATGCCTGTGCGTGACAGATAAATTGGATTGAATTGCTTAAAAGTATCTTCTAAAACTTGGTTCCTCAGAGTGTTTTATCGAGGGGAAAACTTAGCACATTCTGATGTGTTGTTTTGGTTCAGATCACATGTTAAAATGTTATAAATCAACCAACCTAAAGGCCAAATATCGCAGCTGCTGGAAATTTGAAATAAAAACGAAATGCTCTAAATACTCAACTGATCTGGCAACATGTGAGGAAACTGATGTTTCTCTCCACAGATGTTGCATGACTTGCTGAGTATTATCAGTGTTTTCTGTTCTTGCCCTGCCTTTGTGCGATTCCATAGGTGGTTGGATGGAATAAGAGGAAGGCAGCCAATGTTAATGAGACTGTGGCATAGTTGTTATGTTAATGGATTAAAAATCTGGAGAGATTTCATATCCTGACACAGCAGCTGGACAATTTCTATTCAGTTTATTAAATAACATCACAAAGAAAAGCTAGGATCAGCAACCATGAGTGTGGTATTAACAGACTGAAAAACAAATCATTTGAGTGTCTAATATCCTCACCTTTGGACCTTACTTTAGACTTTAGAAATACAGCGCAGAAACAGGCCCTTCGGCCCACTGAGTCCACACCGACTAGCGATCACCCCATGCACTAGTGTTATGTGTATGTATGTGTATATATATATATATATATATATATATATATATATATATATATATATATACACATAGAACAGAAAAGGCAATTATCACCTTTTTGGGCTAATTATCAATTAACGTGTGAATTTACTTCAAGTACTTCCGTATGCTTAGTCGAGTCGCATATATCAACTCTTTCTTCATAACTTAGTCATACATTTTATGACCATTGTTCTTTTATTCAATACCAAGAGAATTGGGATGTGTAAGGAAAAAGCAAAATAGAAACAACAAAACAAAACAATTGTTTCTTTGTGTTGCAAAAAGTATCTCTGTTCAATAACCTTTCTATAAATAGCAGGATATACTCATGATAGGCCTGACATTGTACATGTAGTCCAAGAACTACAGACTGTTGGAAATAATAGTCTTTTTTCACACATGAATGTAGCGCAACGCATACGCGCATTTGGTGTGCATACCTTTTTTTGCTGAAAAGTTGCATTACGCACCATATTATGAATTTTTATGTAAAATTCTGACTTTTGGGCATCAAAATTATGAATTTGTAAAATGAAATGTTGGGAGGTCTGCCAACCTACCTATTTTCTCCAGAGATGTTGCCTGACCCACTGAGTGACTCCAGTATTTTGTGTCAATATCTGAATTCCCTGTTTCCCCGGTGGAAGCAGCATGCTGTGCAGTGATCCACAGTGAACAGATCAAATCACAGTCCTGCCACATTTACTTATGAAAGATGTTGAACAGCTAAACAGCTAACATAGTGTCTAATAACATCCCATTCCTAAACTATTGCAGAGGCCAGCTCCTGAATGCAAAAAAAAACCCAACCTAAAGTGTTTGCAACCATGTTCAGCCAGCAATGCCACCTTGGCTTTGTCTTGCAGTTGTAATCATCACAACTACCAGTCAATATGAGCCATTCCAGTTGATTCTGGGCAATGGCTGATCACTTCGCACATAGAACATAGAACACAGAACAGTACAGCACAGCACAATGTCTACGCCGGACATGATGCCAAGACTTATTCCTACCTGCCTGCATATAATCTATATCCATCCATTTCCTGCATATTAATGCGCTTAATATGCTCTTAAATGTCATTGTTGTATCTGCCTCTGCTACCATTCCTTGTTGCTCGTTCCAGGCACTCACCACCCTCAGTGTAAAACACTTGCTTCGTACATCTCCTTTAAACTTTGCCCCTCTCACCTTGAAGCTATGCTCTCTAGTATCTGATATTTCCCCCTTGGGGGGAACAAAAGTTCTGAAGTTCTATCCTATCTGTGGCTCTCAGAATGTTCTCTACTTCTGTCAGATCACTCCTCAACATCCAGCATTCCAGAGAAAACGATCCAGGCAGCATTCTGGTAAACCTTCTCTGCACTCTTTGCAAAGCCTGTTGGGTTATGTCAGATGATAGGAAGTTACTTTTGTTTGTGAGTTGACAACCATTTTACTGGTGGAAACAATTTCAAAGCACCAATCACTTTTATATCACCAGTCGTTTTGCCTGTGATGTTCTCTTCCTTCCGGGACGAGCTTCCTTTTCCTCTGTGACATATCCGAATAGTTAAATTAAACTCTATTCATCATAATTCTCCTGTACAGACTCAACCCAAAAAACAATTCCCTGAACTTAACTGTGCCTTTGACCAATTGCCAAAATGATGGCAATGGAATAATTGACTTGGATTTAACAAAAACTCATTATCATACTCACAATTAAATTAATCATACAGCATACATTTTTTAATAAAAACATGATCTGGCATCTCCCCCAGGCTTATATTTCTTGGAAACAAATAAAATAAAGCTGGAAGCATTTGGATCTATTGGTACTCAATTATTGGAGCTGGCAGTCAAATGCATTGTTAGTTACGTGTGTAAAATGTCTTTGTGCTTATATAGCACTCATCAGGATTTTTGGACATCTTACACTGCTTTGCAGCCAAAGCAGCATATTTGAACTCTTTAATATAAAAAAGAGCAGCAAATTTGTAAACAGCAAGCATTCAGGGGAAGAAATTATCATGGCCGGGTTAATTTTTACGAATTTGTTGTGGAATATATTTTCCTCAGCATACTGGGAAAACTGTTCTATGCATCCAGATATTTTGGTTCTGCAACTAGATACAAATGGATTAAGTAATTGGGTGAAAACCTGGTTGATGGAGTTTAATCTGGGGAAGTATGAGGTCATGCACTTCTGTGAGAGGAATCAAAGGGCAGATTATTATCTAAATGGAGAGAAATTGCAAATGCCTGAGGTTCAGAGGGATGTAAGTGTTCTAATGCATGGATCACAAAGAATTAGCGGGCAGGTTCAACAAACAGTTAAGAAATGCCACGTTGGCCGTCATTGCAAAGGGATTGGTGTTTATGAATAGGGAGGTTGGAGTTTTAGAATGGGGATGTTTATTTTACAGTTGTCGGGATGTTTGTGAGGCCATACCTGGAATACTGTGCAAACATTTAGTCCCCTGATCTAAAAACCACTGCAGTAGCATTGGGTGCAGTGCAAAGGAGATTTACTGGGTTAATTCCAAGAATGAGTGGTTTGTCCTACCAGGAAAAGTGAGACATTTTGGATCTGAACTCCTTAAAATCTAGAAGAATAAGGTATAACCTATTTCAAACATACAAGGTCCGGTGTAAATATTGAGATGTTTTCACTTGTCAGAGGGTCATGATCAAGGGGACATAGCTGTAAAACAAGGGATGGTCATTTAAAACTGAGGTGGGTAGGAATTTCTTCTTTCAAGCAGTAGTGAATCTTTGGAACTCTCTGCCCCTAGGTCAGATAATTGGATATATTTAAGTTGGCGAGTGATAGATCAATGAATTAAGAGTTTTGACGTAGGAGAGGATACGAGGTGAGCATACATTATCCACGATCGCACTAAATGGCAGTACAGGTCTGAGGGACCTACTTGGTACTCCTATTCTTTGGCATTTCATTTCTCCAAAATAATGGGATTTTATAGAATATTTAACAGGGTAGTCAGGATATCAGCGTATCAGCTCATCTGGGATGACCATAGACCTTCAGTACCATAGTGGAGTGTTATTCCAGGTTTTTGGGCTCAATTCCCTGGGGATGGGTCCTGAACCTACAACCTTTGTCTCATAAAACAAGAATGTTTCTGGTTGAATTGAGGCTGACACCTAAATTACTATTACACTGATCACTATTTTAGGGTACAGAGTAGCATGAGCAGTGATTCTGAAATTTAGTCAAAAGTGTCCACATCAGGAAGGGCCAGAGCTACTCCCCACGTATGCAGGAAACAGCCCTCGTCCGTCAGTTCTTGGCCTACCCTCATAGTTCTCCTCTCCTCTACCACCATGAATGTCAGAATTAGGCAGATCAATTCCTAAAATCCATTCTTCATTCATGTGTATCTTTAGAAATGCACCTGCTTTTAGGAAACTACCAATTGTCACAGTTAAACTGAGCTGTACCGATAATTTGGAAAAAACCTCAAGATGTACCACCATACCCCTTTGCTTTCCTGCATTAACTTTGATTTGAAGGGGAAACCAGGATGAAAATAAGCCCTCCCTCAAGGCATTAATTACCAATACTGCAGGTTACCTTTACACATCTTCTCCTTGCACCCACTTCCAACGTGATGGCTTTCCATTGGGCTTACCACAGTCTCCGAGTTGTTTCTTCCTGTGCCAATGCTTCGGGCAAATTTAGTTTTGTTTAACTTCTAAATTTCTTGGAGATCTGGATGTCGCTAGCAAGGATTACATTTATTGCCCATCCCTAGTTGCCGCTGAGATGGTACTGGAGAGCCACCTTATTCAGTTCTTCTGATGAAGGCACTCCAGTTGTGAGTTACAAAATTTGAACTGAAGAACCACCAATATATTTTCAGGTTAATATGCAACTTGGAGAGGAGTCTGCGGGTGGCGTTGTTCCCATGTGATGCTTCCTTTGTCACTTTCAAAGACAGAGTTACGGGTTTGAGGGGTACTGTTGGAGTTACCAGGGGAGGTTAATTGCAGAGTTCTATGCACCCGTGTTTTGGGTGACGGATGCCATGACAATGAAATGATCTGCTTTAGCTGGATGTTGTTTGGCTTCTTGAGAGTTCCAGGCCTGACACCTGAGAAATGTCTTATTATTTCCACTTCAACGATTTTCTGGTTGAAGAGATTTCTCCTAAATTTCCATTTGCATTTTTCAGCGACTGGCTTATCTGTACGAGTACAAGTTGTTTGATTTCCCATAAGTGGAAATGGCCTCTACATCTTTGTAGACACAAGGACTGCAGATGCTGGAATATTGTGCAGAACACAAAGTGCTGGAGTAATTCAACGGGGCAGGCATCATCTGTAGAGGACATGGAAAGAGGACGTTTCCAGGTTGGGATCCTTCTTCAAACTCACTGAAGAAAGGTCCTGACCTGAAACTGCATCTAACCATGTCCTCCAGATATACTGCTAGACCCACTTATCAAGGGGTTCAATACAACAAGATGTAGAGGTAAAGGACACAAGACTTTGTGTTCTTCACCTCGATATCTTGTTGTATTGATCCCCTTCACAATGTTAAACATCTAAGGCACTTCACACCCATTTCAAAAAACCATTTTATAAAGCCCTTTCCTCGATTTGTCCATTCTCACGGGGATGTCAACTGTTGAGTACTTTGAGTACTGCCAAAGAATCTATTTAATACTCTTGTTGTTCCTTCCCGCTTTCCTTTCACAGAATCATTGCTGAAGGAATATGTTGGAATAATTTACACCAGACGTGAATGAAGGTTAACTATATCTTTTTTCACAAGCAATTAGCAATAACTTGACAGACGAGGAAAACAATCAATCAAGAGACTGCTGCACACACTCAAAGCACGCAGCCTTTTAATACCATTTTTTGACAGGGACATATGTTCCTGAATTTCGTCCAATTTGGATGACAATAAAGCTATCTTGAATCTTGAATCTTGAATGTGGAGTGGGTTACGTGCAGTTATTCACACTGTTTTGGGGTATTGTGATCCAGTATTAGTTTGGAGATATAGCAAAGAAACAGGCCCTTCAGCCCACCGGGTCTGTGCCGACCAGCAATCCCTGCACATTAACACTATCCTACACACACCAGGGACAACTTACACTTATATCAAGCCAATTAACCGACAAACCTGTACGTCTTTGGAGTGTCGGAGGAAACTGAAGATCTCAGAAAAAATCCAGACGGTCACGGGGATAAGATACAAACTCTGTACGGACAGCACCCATAATCGGGATCGAACCCGGGTCTCTGGCAGCCTTCAGGAATGAAGATCCCTCTAGTTTAGAAGAAGCACAGTCGATATGAACATTTCATTGCCTCTTTTAGTTGGTATTGGTTAACTCACGAGAGATCATGGTTAAACCAGTCAGCAGGGCACACCATCATAACTGCTAACAGCGCCATCCAAGGTCAATAACGTAGCACTTATTACTCAAATGGAAAGAGGAAGCAGAAAAGAAACAAGGGGGGATTTTGAACTCCATCTCCTTCACAAAGTCATGTAAATGCCTTTATTGATTCAGTGTGTTACTGATAGACATAAATAAAATTAGCTCTGCAATAATCTTTCTTTCTCTTGGCTCATTGCCGACTGATATAAAGAATCAAGGAAATATATTTAAGGGCTGACAGTTTTCATCTTGCACATTCAGATGTAATCCTACACCACATTCCGAATTTCAGTAAATGTGTCTTGCTCTCAACTAGGTGACTGATGGATAAATTCTGACATCTTGAACAGTGTAATACGCATTATACAAAGGAAAACACTATTTTTCTCCAGATGCCTAATGATCTTAATAATTTATGCTCTGCCTGATAACAAGGAACCTAGATTTTCTGTATCTTTAATATTGATGAATTTCTTCACCAAGCCAACCAGAAAATTGGCCTTGTTCATCATTCTAGTTAGCAGGTAGTCATGATGTATGGCGGAGCAAACCAATGCTAGAGTGATCTTGTTATGTTATTTCTACATTTCAAAACCTATTCATACAAAACCAAATACATATGTCATCACATTCATTAAAAGTCACGTTATTTTATTTGCTTGATGTTAGCGTATACAACCCTTGAACAACACTTCCTGTGTTCTAACATAATTTCCAATGTGTGCAATGGTGGAAGGGCTTTACACTGCGGCCCCTTCCCGTAAAATATTTGCAGTGGCTGCAACCTGCTTTGGCACATCACCAAACACATGGCATTGGGTTTTATGGGGAAGCCTCTTCGTAGCCCCCAGTCATGAATCATGCTTCGCCATGATACATCTGCAACATGCGGCACTGGCGCAGTGGTAGAGATGCTGCCTTACAGCGCCAGAGGCCCGCGTTTGATCCTGACTATGGGTGCTGTCGGTACAGATAACCTACAAACCTGGGATTACTCCGAGATCTTTGGTTTCCCCCCACACTCCAAAGACATACAGGTATGTAGGTTAATTGGCTTGGTATAAATATAAATTTCCCCTAGTATATGTAGGATAGTGTTAATATGCGGGGAATGCTGGTCGGGATGGACTCGGTGGGTGCAGGGCCTGTTTCCGTGCTGTATCTCTAAACAAAACATCGGTGAGTTTTAGCGAGATGTGTGAGTTTTTGGTAAACCAGCTTTATTCAACAATTTACGACCAGATTCTTTGTTATTTTCGAAATGATTGCACTTTATTAGATCTGATGAGGGAGCAGCAATAAGAGTGGTTTTATTGATAAAGGCAGGTCCATGTCATTATACAGCTCTCTGAATACCACAATGAAGTATCAGATTGTGTTTAAAGCTTCAGCTTTTGACAATGTTAACACTTTGTTGATAATTAAGAATTTCATGAACTTTTTTTTGCTTTTATCTACTTAAAAAGGTAATTTTAAAGACCTGTCTACTTGTGTATCAAATTTTATTTTCTTTATCTCATTAAAAACTTTCCATTTAATAACTATTCCTTCCCTGAAGCTTGAAATATTCCCAATCACTGTCTCCCTCTGTCCATGTTGAGCGACCTTCTTTCTGAGACCAGAACCACACCCATGCCAAAACTCCCATTCTAATCTTCAAATCCTTCCTTGAAATCACTTCTCCAATTTCTGCAAACTTGAATTCCATTGACTCCATTTATTCCTAAAGTTGCCTCGGTAAGGCCACCCGCATAATCAAGGATGAGTCGCATCCTCTCCCATCGGGCAAAAGGTATAGAAGTGTGAAAACGCACACTTCAAGATTCAGAAAGGTTTCTTCCCAGCTGTTCTCACGCAACTGAACTGGAGAGCAGTCCTGAACCATTGTCTACCTCATTGGAAAACCTCAGACTATCTTTGATCGGACTTTACTGGCTTTATCTTGCACTAAACGTTATTCACTTTATCATGTATTTGTACATTGTGGATGGCTCAATTATAATCATGTAATGTCTTTCCACTGACTGGTTAGCACGCAACAAAAGCTTTTCACTGTACCTCGATAAATGTGACAATAAACAAAACTAAACTAAAATGTAGGTGCCATGTAGATCACTGATCCTCAATGCACGCACTGGGATTAAACCCTGGAATACCCCCTCAACCCTTTATATTTCCACCTTCCTTAATACCTTTAGGTTGCTCATTTATACCTAGCTGTTTGACCAAACGTTTAAATCACCAGCCTTTATTTTTTCTTTGTGTGCTGATGTCATGTTTTTATTAATTGTAAATGTGAAGTCCTTTGTCCTAATAAAAATTGGATTTAAAGACAGTTTATTATTAAATCCAAATAACATGACTTAATTCTTTGTCTTTGAACTGCATGTGCACACTGTGCTTTCATGACCATATCTTATTGCACACTTTCATTACCCATATCATGATTTGTCAAATCACCTGCATTGAAGCATCAACAGTTTTATTGTCCGTCATAAATCCAGAGCACCACATATGTTGTAGATTAGATTCGTTTCAGCAGTGATCGCAATGGGAAACTACCTCCTATATTTCCAGACTGAGGAATTCATCTGTTAATCTTTATCCTGGGCCCTCTGGTCTTTAACCATCTGTCTGTCTGCATGCCCACGTTGCCCTCAATTTCATGGGTCGTTCCCTTTGCTGTGAGTTTCATCATGTGGCAGCTGATCAATTGCTTTTTTGAAAATCCATACAAACAACATTCATCTTTATCTCTGCTCTCCTCAGGAAATCTGACCAAGTTGGTCAAGTATCATTGACCTCTTAGAAATCCACATTGATGGACTTTGATGCTTATTTATTTGTCCTGGTATTTCCCTCACCACCTTTCTCTATTCTGTGTTCTGCAGGAGCAGGTTGTGAATGGGAGGGTGTCTGGGAGTTGAGGTTGGGTAGGGGGTTGTGCAAGAGGCCAGCAATCTGCTGATCTCCCACTGTAGTCTCTCTTGAAACTCCACACATCTCTGACAGGACATTGCAATCAGTACTGCCATGGTGATTCTATCATTACAGTTTGTCAACAATTCAGGAGGGCATACAATTTCCAGCGTTATGACCGAGTAACAAATATTAAAACTGTTGACCACCAGATGTTACTTCTGAGAATTATCGTTTACTGCAAGAAAGGTGCTGTATTACTCAGTGGGTCAGGCAGTATCTCAGGAGGACATGAACATGGGTCAAGACCCTTCTGACTGATTTGAGTAGAGGTGAGGTTTGGGGAGAAAACTGGAAGAGAGGTGGGTGCGGGAGAAAGTCTGGCAAATGATAGGTGGATGCAGGTTGCGGGGGGGGGGGGGGGGATTGATGGGCAGATGGCCAGAGATGAAAATATAAAAAGTATGAGATAAGGATTAAAAAGGCATGAAATGTGAAGACCAAAGAAGGAATATAAATGGGGGAAGCAGAAAGGGATAAATGGATCCACATCCAGGTGGGGCACAGGAAGGAGAGGGGGAGAAGGAGGGGGAAGGGAAGAGGCTGTTTGTAGATTAGTTACCTAAAATTGGAAAATTCAATATTCATTCTTTTGGGTTGTGAGCTACCTAAGCAAAATATGAGGAGTTGCTCTTAAAGTTTGCATGTGGACTCACTCTGGCAATGGAGAAGGCCCAGGACAGAAAGATCAAGATGGCAATGGGAAGAGGAGTTAAAATGCTCAGTAAACGTGAGATCCAGCAAGCCTTCGCGGTCAGAATGCAATGTTCGTCAAATTCCTTCCTCTGGCTTCACATATTTGACTTTTTTAGGTAGTATAAAATAAGTGGTATCAGATGAAAGTCTGATTTCTACTATCCCCAATATTAATTCCCATTGGCATTCTGGAGAATTTATAGCCCATTAAATATATGGGTCTTTTGTTCAAACATTAAAGTACTTGTTATAATTTATATGTAAGATGGTGTAAAACTTGATAAAAGATCGATATTACATGAACATTTAATGAACATGACTGTAAAATGTTGGCATTCTAATACAATTGTGTTAACTGTGATGCTGTGGGAGATGTTTTACTAAAGAAAACATTTTATAAAAGGCCATTTATTTAAAATGGAAGATCACCCTGCTGCCATTAAATGAAATAATTTAGGTATTAAATGAAATATGCTTTTGGCTTGCCTGTTATCATTTACGGGTGTGACAAATGAAGATTCAAGATCATCCCTTTTAATTTCCTCAAATATTTTGTTTTAATAAATCAAATTGTACTCGGGGTAGCCATGGTAATTATAATTTCTCAGTGACCACTTACACTGGAAACTTTAATAAGTCAGCAATAAAAATTTAAACCTGGAAAGCAGGAAGAATGGTAGTTCAGCATAGAATTACCAAAGTAATTTAATTCATATGTTCCGCTGAAATGCTGATTGTGACTATCAACCCTGAGCAATGTGTTGATTATATCAATGCTCAGGAGCAGTTTATAAGCTTATAAAAGACTCAGATGGTGGATACATTATAAATGAACCTTCAGTTTATGGACTAATATAGTTTTATGACATTTTCAATATTGATGTTATCTGTGGAGGGAAATGGATGCTGCCCGACCCACTGACTTCATCCAGCACTTGGTATTTTTTACTCAGGATTCCAGCATCTGCAGTCAGTCTCTTGTGTCTTCAATGTTGATGTCAACAGCTGTCAATCCCACCCTCAGCTCCATACTTTATTTATGAGGAGTGATATTCTCAAGAGATGAGAGGCCACACATTTCTCATCTTAAATTACCCCAAAAGAAGATAGTGAAAACTTTGGCTTGTTGGAACAACTTAAGAGGATGCCAGCAAAATGATTTCTGAATTTCTCTTATTTTGTGCAATTTCATGGGCATTGCTGGAGAGATCTGTAACCAACTTGAAATCAAGGCAAACAATAGAAAATCTGGTGAAGCCCAGTGGGAGGTGCGTGAAAATGAAGCTGGAGCCATGTCTTCAGTAACGCTAGATAATAGTAAGACCAATTCAGTTTTAATGAAGATTTCTTTTTTTTGCAGACATTTTTTGATTCCTGTTTATCCATGATTTACTAAGGCTTTAATTTTGACTCTTGATCAGTGAGTGGCTATGTGATTTAAGAGTGAATTAGGTGTGTTCCCTTGGCCAACCAACCGCACAGAAAAGGAAAGGGACTTGCTGTCTTGTAAATTTCTGCTTTCATCACAGGCTATGTCTCATGGATTTGTTCTTTTGGAATTTTAAATCCACTTGCATATTTCAAGTTACTCACCTAACAGTTTACAAATGTTAAAAAGTCATGCGGTTTGGAGATAAGTCTTCTGGTTATCATCATTCGATGATTTGGATTGAAATCTCCTTGGATGAGCATTGCTATTGAGGCAGTGCAGCGTAGGTTCACGAGGTTAATCCCTGGGATCGCGGGACTGTCATATGAGCAAAGATTGGAAAGACTGGGCTTGTATTCACTGGAGTTTAGAAGGGATCTTGTAGAGACGTATAACATTATAAAAGGACTGGACAAGCTAGATGCAGGAAAAATGGTCCCAATGTTGGGAGAGTCCAGAACCAGGGGTCACAGTCTAAGAATAAAGGGGAGGCCATTTAAAACTGAGGTGAGAAGAAACTTTTTCACCCAGAGAGTTGTGAATTTGTGGAATTCTCTCCCACAGAAGGCAGTGGAGGCGAATTCACTGGATGAATTTAAAAGAGAGTTAGAGAGAGCTCTAGGGGCTAGTGGAATCAAGAGATATGAGAAGAAGGTAGGCACACATTACTAATTGTGGATGATCAGCCATGATCACAATGAATGGCGGTGCTGGCGCAAAGGGCCAAATGGCCTCCTCCTGCACCTATGTATCTATGTTTCTATCACCATTTTGAACATTTCCGTTCACCACATCTCCCTTTTCAGACTTTTCCAAGAAATTATTTTCCAATTGCCATTACTATACAGGGAGTTGGAGTGATCTTTGGCAAACTCAAAAGAACAGATCTTCCATTCGTTTTTTTTCCAGTTTAATTCGTTTTTTATTGAAGTAGTTGTACAAACAAGGATATGTACATACCAGGCTCTACTTATATCACATACAAGTCGTAGCTGGCTGCTCTGTCCCTGGTCTGCTCCCAGGTCTCAGGTCTTTCAAGTCGATGGTCTGTCCAGGTCTGTTCCTAGGTCTGTTCCTAGGTCTGGTAAGAACTGTATGCTCTCCCTGTATCTGGCCACTCCAAGTCCCTTTTGCCCATATGTATACACCACCCTGTTCATCTAATGACCGCCCCCACATGTCCAAAATAATAGTGCAAGATATATCTAGTCAAAATAATATAATATGCCAACAGCAGCTAGCCTAAACATAAATGGCTCCTACAGTCCCCCTTTAAAAAGCTGACTTATTGCTACTTCCCTGCTATTACCTACTAGTTTACAAACTTTTTCCTTTTCAACCTAATGTTTTCTTCTTTCCCAGAAAATGAATCTGCCCAAGTGTGTGGGTTCAGATCAAAATCTGACTGTAAAAACAGCTCCTACCGTAACTGTATACATCGCCTTGCAACTCAGATGATGAACTACGAGTGTTTAGATTAAGGCACAGAGACACCATAACTATCTTGATTTTAGCTAATGGCTTAACTGTCCTACCTCTTTGGCGAGATAATTACTGTAATAAATAGTCTGTGTTGCACTTAGTTAGTTCATGCTGTGACCCACATAGATGAGTGTTTATTAATTATTTAATGAACCAATGAAACATAGACAGTGTAATAATCATTGAGTAGATTTAATCTCCCATGCATATTATTTTCAATCGGTGTCCAGAGCCTGTTTGATTTGCAAAACCGAGGCTTATGGAATAAAAGGGTCAAGAAGTTTATTTAAGAGCAAGTCAGACTCACAAGAAACATCCATTTTGAGATTGAATGAGAGTGAACAATGGCCAATTATGCAGCTCAATACTGGGACCATGATTTGATTATACATTTTAGTTTAGTGATACAGAACGGAAACAGGCCCTTCGGCCCTCCAAGTCCACGCTGACCAGCGATCCCCATACCCTAGCACTACCTCACACACTAGGGACAATTTTCAATCGTTACCGAAGCCAATTAACCAACAAACCTGTACGTCTTTGGAGTGTGGAGGAAACCGGAGCATCCGGAGAAAACCCATGCAGTATAAACTGCGTACAGACAGCACCCATAGTCAGGATCAAACCTGGGTCTCTGGCGCTGTAAGGCAGCAACTCTACCGTTGTGCCACTGTGCCGCCCTTGTAATGTGAATTGTATTGGTTTGGATGTGAGTGCATGGGGTGGATTATTTTAATTTAAAGATGATATAAAGTTTGGCAGTGTATTAATGACCATACTGTGATCCACTGGTTTGAGAGCCTCCAGCCAGACACAGAAGATTTCTGTATGTTTCACATGAGACCATCTCTGAGCACTGCTGAACTACCTACAGTAAGAAAAGCCTTTCTTGCACATTGTATTCAAGTAGGGCGTGCAAGTGATGTTGGGTCAAGTTCAGGGTTGTGTCCAAAGGGGAATGTTATCAGAGCATGGAACATTTGGTGGAGGGGGAGGCTGAGTGGCTCACAGATGTGAAGGGAGGGATGTTTGGGGAAATTTCAGCCGCTGGTAATTAATGGTGATGCTTACCTTGTCAGGGGTTGAGGCAGAGCAAGTTGGCGAGAAGGGGCAAATGACAATGAAGGAGGTAAGAGGTATATTAGTTGATCGTTGGCTTCTTTTGGTGGTTAGGTAGTATTTGGTCAGTAGTTGGTGACAATAGGGCAGACATGTCAGCAATTCAATCCTTTTGCAGTGAGAGAAGGAGGAGTTGAGTCAGCCAGGAGCCGCATGCCTGAGGATTGGTGTGGATCAGTACCATTGTCAGAGGTCAGGGCTTGAGATAGTAAGAACATAATATGAGGAGACCTAACTTAAAGACGTTCCTGATGCTGGCTGGAGCTTGTTGAAGGAAGGCCCACAAGAATTGTACATTTGTATTATTATCCTAGCATTGTGAAATAAAATGGCTGGATTGGAATGGCCCATTGACAGTTTTAATTTCTCATGGCAACACTCTAATGAAACATTGAAGCGGACACAATATATGCATCCATTGTGGTAAACACCTCAACTGCATAAGCACGTTTCACGATTAGACATGTATCCTGAATTTTCAGGAGTGCAGCGATTCGACCTGGAAAACTGTATGATCGTATTATGCTCAACAAATGTCAACTTTAGAGAGCGTGGGGCTGAAAAGGGAGCTCAATTGAATAGAATTTACAGTTAATTAAAGTCATCCACATTCTCATCTAAAATTAGATTTTCAGGGTCAAAGAATAAATGCTGCAGAAATTGTTACAATACATAATTCAAAACCCATTCACATTAAATTTAAAAAGTAATTTTTTTAGTAAACTTTACTAATTGAAGAGTGCATTAAAATATTGGAGTACTGGTACGAAAATATTGAATTGTCCAGCTTTTGGTAACCTCTAATAACACCCCCCCCCTTCCTCTTTTCCTATCCCCATGCCTCTGAGACCCACCTGGATGCACTATTTCTCCCCTCGCTCTCCCCCTCCTCCCACATTCTTTGCTCTGGCTTCACAATCTGCAACTCTTTCATCCTTCTATCTCACACCTTCAGTTTTAATCTTTGGCCTTTGTCCCAAACAACCATCTCCCAAACCCCCTTCACCTGTCTCCACCTGTTACCTGCCAGACTTTCCCCTGCCTCTCCCCTCTCCCAGCTTTCTCCCCCACCCCACAACACACAATCAGTCTGAAGTAGGGAGCAGATCCATAACTTCACCGATCCATGTTCTCCGGGGATGCTGCCTGACCCACTTAGCTATCTCCAGCACTTGGTTTCCTTTTGAGGGAACGAGGATCTGCAGTTCCTCGATTCTACAAAATATCACAACCTCTGGGTTTGCAGTGTTTGTGTAGAATAGAATAGTCTTTATTGTCATCCAAAAACATGTTTTTGGACGAAATTACGTTACCACAGTCAACAATGAGAAGCAATAAAAATAAAGCAATAAAACCCACAATCACATCCAACATAAAACAAAAAAAAAACATCCATCACAGTGAGTCTCTTCCAGTCACCTCCTCAGCTAAGTGTGTACGGATGCATGCTAATATTAGGTTGCCATCACAAACAGAAGGAATTCCAGCACGCTGAATGCCTGCAATCATGGCTCATATCGAGGTTGGGTTTTTTTCCCTGCTGGAATTTCCTGTCATTTTCCTGGTGGACTCTTTCTACTCTTTTCCCTCTACAAGGCTCTTCGCACCTGCCAATTTAAGTCATTCTTCACAGGTTTATCTTTGCTTGTCCACAACAACTTCCCTAATTAGTGGCTTTTTTCCCCCCAAGAACCCAAAGAAGTAATTCAGCCAAGGCAATGACTCACTTGTACTTCTCTAATGCTAACGTGGTACGTTTGGTGTCCAGAACGTGATCCCCTATAAGTAGGAGAAACTAAATATCGGTTATACTTAGGATCTGAATGCTTGATCCATGAACATCCACACACACGAATGAGGTCCTATAATGTTTAATTTAGAGATACAGGCCTTTCGGCTCACCGAGTCCATGCCGACTATCACCTATTCACACTAGTTCTATGTTATCCCATTCCCGACACATTAGGGGGATTTTACAGAGGCCAATTAACTTACAAACCTACACATCTTTGGTGTGTGGGGGGAAACTAGAGCATTCGGGGAAATGCACTCAGTCACAAAGAGACCATGCAAACTCCATACAGACAGCTCCCCAAGTCAGGGTCGAACCAGGATCTCTGGAGGTGTGAGGCAGCAGCTCTACCATATGCATTACTGTGCTTGCCAATGTATTATAAAATACAAAAGTCCAATGTACATATAATTTTCCAGTTACAAACACCCGAATTATGGACCCTCATGCATATGAACAAGCATGTAGGAGACTGGCGGGATGTAGAAGGATGGATTTGCTGGGTGCTGCAGATGGGAATAGGGCACTTCTGGTCACATTCCTTCATCCTCGCCTGAGATGCAGCATTCTGTGGCCGGGTCAAGCAGAACAGAGCTGGGAGCACTGAACAGACTCACTCACACACTCACTGAGTCAGTGAGGTGAGCTGGCAACCGCTCCTCCCATGTCTCACTCATCACGTTGTTCCTGTGATCCTCTCCCACACACTGTCTTCCTTCACCTCCGGCTTACAAACGACTTGCATTCTGAAATATTCTCAGGAACGGAACCCCGTGGTAACCTGGGAACTTTGTTTACATACATTTGTTTCTCAGAAAGGCAGAACCAGTTTCCTTGCTCTCTCCGTTTGCAATAATTGTTCTATCTTAGCAGTCTTGGGTGCGTTTGATGCCGTTTGTTCCAATGTTTTAGAGATATGATTACTGTATCGAGTGATTTTGTTTATTCTGCACTTACGGACAAAGTCAACTGATGGGCGTCTGTAGAAATGGAGGCCATTTGTAACCGGGATGAGGCCTGGATCGAATAAGTAACTGCATTAATAACATCTACAATCAGTCTGTGGGCGAGATTCAGAGCTCCCTTGTGCACACTACTTTAATTCTCCATCTCAGTCTGACCTCTGTTTGTGCTTCCTGCACTATTATTATAATCCCAATTTAACTCGAGAAGCAACACTTCATCTTCGCTGGGCATGTTGCAACCTTCCAGACAAACATTTTAAATACTACCATCTCAGTTAACTCGCTTTTTATCTCTGTATCATAATTGGCCATCTCTGCTGTTTATCATCCACCTGTGATTTTGGCTCAATTTCTCTGTCTCCAGGAGCACAACTGAACTTGCTGGGCATATCCTACAGCCCTGCATTTTGCACATTCCCACGTTTCTTTGTCTGTATTCCCATTCTATAACCGCCCACGTCTCAGAAATTTGGACATAACTGCTTTCCCACTCTCTAAACTGGCTGCCTTAATCGATTGACTGGCCAAACTCTACAACTTATCTGCACTGCAACCTTGATCTCACCCTGTCAGAGATAGTTACCTTGACCTGCTCATCGCCTCAGCTTCCAGATTCAATAGTGTTTTATTGTCATATGTCCCAGACAGAACAATGCAATTCTTGTTTGACAACCAATGTTTTCTCTCCCAATTCAGACACAGGGACTTTGACCTGAAATATTAAATCTGTTTCTCTTTCCCCAGATGTCGAAATGCTGAACATTTCCAGCATTTTCTATTTTTAATTTTTGCCTCTGTATTGAACATTGTAACATCCCTATATTATTTCAGGGTCACCATAATTAAATCAAGTAAAACGCTGCCCTAGTTTCCTTGATTCACAGAAGCACAATGCAGTCACACATTTCAGTCGGTAATTATTGTTATATTTCAGGCAGATACAATTTACTACTTGAAATTCTCTGCTCGTATGAATATGTTTTCCTATATATTCTTTCAAAAAGAATGGAATTCTTTTCTCATCTTGTCATTCTTAGTGGCAGTTTTTAGCAATTTCTTTGTAATTTTCCTCCATTCAATCCTCATCGTTCCTCTTTTTCAATGAAATGTAGGGTGGGAGGAACTGCCTCCACTAGCAGGAGATTCAATAAATCAAGGAGACAAATTAAAGCTAGTAAGTGAACGAAACACAAAAATGTTGAGTGATTTTATTTATTGTCGAATGGATTTTGCTGTTAAAATTTGGGTGGTGAAAGCAGATTCAGAATTGAGCTGAAGGAATATCAATAAGGAAAGATTTGGAGTGCTGATGGTACAAGCAGTGAATCGGATCAATGGATGTGACAAAAACACAGCGGAAGAATTGCTGCCTTACAGCTCCAGAGACCTGGGTTTGATCCTGACTACAGGTGCTGTCTGCACGGAGTTTGTACGTACTCCCTGTGGCCGCATGTGTTTTCTCCGGGTGCTCCAATATCCTCCCACACTCCAAAGATGTACAGGTTTGTAGGATAATTGGCTTTTGTAAAAATGGGAACATTGTTCCTGGTGTGCAGGATAGTGTTAGTGTATGAGGTGATCGCTGGTCGGCACAGACTGAATGAATGAATGAATGAATGAATGAATGAATAAGTTTATTGGCCAAGTATGTGCATACACAAGGAATGTGCCTTGGTGCACCGCTCACAAATGACAACACAACCATACAGTTAACAATTAAGAATAAAGCATAAACACATCAAAGCAATAAGGATACAATATTACGGTCTAAACATGTGGGTGAAAATAAACCAGAGCAGAAAAAGAAACTACAGACTTTGGTTATTGAGTAGAACTACCACTCGTGGAAAAAAGCTGTTTTTATGTCTGGCTGTGGCTGTGACTGGGAGGACCAAAGGGTCCATGACCATATGGGTTTTCCCCGGGTGCTCTGGTTTCCTCCCACTCTCCAAAGACATGCAAGTTTGTAAGTTAATTTGCTTCTGGAAGAAGTGTAAATTATCCCGGGTGTGTCGGATAGTGCGGGATTGCTGGTCGGCGCGGACTCGGTGGGCCGGAAAGCTGTTCAACTTTTAATTAGATATGGGGTCAACGCAGGTAGCTGGGGCATGTTGGCCGGTGTGGGCAAGTTGGGCCAAAGGGCCTGTTTCTACGCTGTATGACTCAATATGACTCTAAAGGCATTTTCCTATGTACCAGAATTATGGAGCAGCCTTTACTTGACACAGGCATACCTGTTCCAATCTGCATTACCCTACTTGGAGAGCACTCACATCATTGCTTCTTAAGTTAGATTTCCATTGTGCGTAGCATGCGACAAACCAGTGCTCACTACTACTCGGCAGTCTGGGCACTCTGGGAGGTGGGTGCTATTCTGATAAACATAGAAACATAAAAAATAGGTGCAGGAGGAGGCCATTCGGCCCTTCGAGCCAGCACCGCCATTCATTGTGATCATGGCTGATCGTCCACAATCAATAACCCGTACCTGCCTTCTCCCCATAACCCTTGATTCCACTAGCCCCTAGAGCTCTATCTAACTTTCTCTTAAATCCATCCAGTGATTTGGCCTCCACTGCCCTCTGTGGCAGAGAATTCCACAAATTCACAACTCTCTGGGTGAAAAAGTTCCTTCTCACTTCAGTTTTAATCTCGTCAGTGAGTGCTACACTGGCACAGTATGGACAGTGAATGCTACACTGGCACAGTATGGACAGTGAATGCTACACTGGCACAGTATGGACAGTGAATGCTACACTGGCACAGTATGGACAGTGAATGCTACACTGGCACAGTATGGACAGTGAATGCTACACTGGCACAGTATGGGCAGTGGGTTCTTCACCAACACATGAGGTGAAATGCTACAATGTGAGCACAAAACATTCACCAACGTATGTTTTAAACTTATTGAGGTGGTTACTGACATATTACAGCTGACAAACAGTTCCAGGATGTCAAATGGAGGTGAATCTTTTCCACTGGTTCTCCCATTCTGCAGCTCATCAGAAATGTTAATTTACAACTATAATTTGGACAGAGCCAAAGAAACTGCAATGGAGGGAATGAGGTCTCTGAGGAGATTCATTCCACACTCTTCACTGCCCTTTATTTAAGCACTGCATAAATCATGCTTTGTTATTTTATCAGTGCACATTTACTAATGGTAAACCTAGCCACATGCTAAACGTACAACAGAATTAGGGGCTGACTGGGAACTAATACGAGGCTGTCATGTTCATCATATCATCATATCATATATATACAGCCAGAAACAGGCCTTTTCGGCCCACCAAGTCCGTGCCGCCCAGCGATCCCCGTACATTAACACTATCCTACACCCACTAGGGACAATTTTTACATTTACCCAGCCAATTAACCTACATACCTGTACGTCTTTGGAGTTGGCCAAATAATTTTCAGAATAGCAACTAATCAATCGACCAACCTAACACTTGGTACATTAAAAATCAAAAACTATATATGTTGACAACATTACAGCAAAACGTCATCAAAATCTTTACACAAATTAATATCCAATCAAAAATTGCCAAAGGAGAATGAAAATACGACTGATCAAAGTGGTAATGAATTAATCAAGTCGATAATTGGACCTATGGTAACCATGTAGCAGGATTAAGAGCTGACAGGGAACTAATACAAGGTTGTCATGTTGGCCAAATAGATTTCAGAATGGCAACTAATCAATGCCGGTTAAATATAATTTTTGAAGAGATTTGGAGGACAGCGGCTTCTTTTAAATTGACATGTTTGAATTTCAGAGTCAATTTGTTCTGTTTATTAGCGTCATAGAATAATATAACATGGAAACAGGCCCTTTGGCCAAAATTGTCCTCTCTGACCACGATGGCCATCTAAGTGAGTCCCATTTGCCCATGTTTGGCACGTACCCTTCCAGCCATGTATCTGTCCGAATGTCTTCTAAATGTTTGTATTGTACATGCCTCAGCCACTATCCATGACAACTTTTTCCATACATGCAGCATTCTATGTGTGAAGAAGATACACATAGGATTTTTTAACCCATTTAATCTTTCCCCTGTCACTTTAAACCTATGCCCTCTATTTCTTAATTCTGCAACTGTGGGAAAAGGACAGTGTCTATTTATCCTAATGCTGCTCATTTTTTTAGATTTAGAGATACAGCACGGAAGCAGGCCCTTCGGCCCACCGAGTCCGCGCCGCCCAGCGATCCCCGCACATTAACACTATCCTACACACACTAGGGACAATTTTTACATTTACCCAGTCAATTAACCTTCATACCTGTACGTCTTTGGAGTGTGGGAGGAAACCGAAGATCTCGGAGAAAACGCACGCAGGTCACGGGGAGAACGTACAAACTCCGTACAGACGGCGCCCGTAGTCAGGATCGAACCTGAGTCTCCGGCACTGCATTCGCTGTAAGGCAGCAACTCTACCGCTGCGCCACCGTGCCGCCCTCATGATTCTATACACTTCCAGATAACCCCCCTCCCCCCTCCCCCCCCCCACCCCCCTAATCTCATACGCTTCAAGGAACAGTCCAGGACTGCACAACCTCTCCCTATAACTCAGGTGCTCAAGTCTATTCTTGTAATTTTTCTTTGCACCCTTTCCAGCCTAATGCCATTTTTTCTACCAAAACTGAATACAAAAGTTCAAGTCCGGCAGACCAATGTTTTGAACAACTGCAACATAACATCCCAACTTCTGCACTCAATAGACAATAGACAATAGACAATAGGTGCAGGAGTTGGCCATTCAGCCCTTCGAGCCAGCACCGCCATTCAATGCGATCATGGCTGATCACTCTCAGTCAGTACCGCGTTCCTGCCTTCTCCCCATACCCCCTCACTCCGCTATCCTTAAGAGCTCTATCCAGCTCTCTCTTGAAAGCATCCAACGAACTGGCCTCCACTGCCTTCTGAGGCAGAGAATTCCACACCTTCACCACTCTCTGACTGAAAAAGTTCTTCCTCATCTCCGTTCTAAATGGCCTACCCCTTATTCTTAAACTGTGGCCCCTTGTTCTGGACTCCCCCAACATTGGGAACATGTTTCCTGCCTCTAATGTGTCCAATCCCCTAATTATCTTATATGTTTCAATAAGATCCCCCCTCACCCTTCTAAATTCCAGTGTATTCCAATGTCCTGACTGATGAAGGCCACCATGCCAAACACCCTTTTCCTCATTTGGTAAGCAGGCACCTAGGACAGTAATCAGAGAGAAGAAATTATTCACGCAAACAGAATGAGCTGTGGCTGCCACATAGATACAGGCAAGAAAAAATTATCCACCTGAAAATCTTCACCTGGAAAAGATACTTAGGAATTACCAAGTGCAAATAAAACACCTCACAATAGTTTCCAGTCACCTTCAGGTTCCTGATCTGCTTTGAGACATCCAATACCAATTTTCTGGGGCAAAAATCAAACAAGAAACATAAATGTATAATAGTACGATAATATTGATAGTGAGAGCTTGTGGTCTTTATGAGATTTTCTAGAACAGCGGGCATAGTTTCAAAATAAAGAGTCACCCATTAGTTTCAGAGATGAGGAATCATCGAATTATCGAATCTTACAGCACAGAAATGGGCATTTTGTTGATGCTGATGTGGTCTTTCTATGTTAATCCTATTTCCCTTCATTTGGCCCATATCCTTCTGTACTTTGGCTATCCAAGTTGCTTTGCAAATGTATGATTGTATCTGCCTCTACCAGACTCGGCTGATCAGGGAAAAGAAGAGTTATTCTATCTATGTACCTCATAACTTTCTAAACCTCTCAAGGTCATCTCTAAATCTACTTTCCAGTGAGTGAAAAAACCCCCAAACTTTCCAATCTCCTTATAAATACAGGACTCCATTCCAGATATCTTCCCGGTGAACCTCTTGCTACCACAACATGCCTGTAAAATGGTGACGAGATCTATATACAAGTGCAAAGGCAGTCCAATCAACGCGCTGTACTGCAACCGCATGACATCCCAATACTTAAACTCAATGCCGCTGTCTATGAAGGCAGGCAAAACAAATGCCTTTTTACTCTCCTATCCATCCTCGTCACCACTTTCTGTGAGCTATGGACCTGCACTCCAAGGTCTCCCAGCACATCAACACTCCTCAGGTCCTTGCCATTTATCCTCATATGTCAATCCAAAACATGACTTCCCAAAGTGCATTACCCCATACTTGCCTGGATTAAATTATATCTGGCACGACTCCATCCAATTTTCCAGTTAATCTATGTCCCACTGTGTCTTTAGACATTCTTGTTCCTGACATAGAACTGAACAAATTTATTTTCTCAGTTATGAACTTTGCATCCTCTATACTCTGGCATAGAGTGCTGTGGAGGCACAGTCACTGACTATTTTACGGCCAAGATAGATTTTTGAATTAGAAGAAGTCAGGGGCTTCCTCTAGGAGAGGAGGCCAAGATCAGATCAGCCATGATGTTATTGAATGGAGATGCAGGCACCTGCCTGATGCATGCATCACTCAGTTCCATTGTAAGCCAAATTGTTTTTGTACCAAACATCTATGATGGATGCAAATTTGGAACAAACCTTTCTAATGGGTACTTCCCAGTGCAAGCCATTTCAACAAGCAACACACAGAGGGAAGCTGCCAGCTTGACCTCAGTTTTTGTCCTTGATTGCTTTTGTGATTCCTCGCTTACTTTTCATAGGTAGACTTTGTGCAAGAAGCAGGTGGTTGTAAAATGTACTCTTTTAATATTCGTTATCAGGAAGCATGGCGGAAGACTGAGTTTTAGGCAGTCTCTCCAGGATTCCAGAGAACTTTGATGCCCTTTCCTTTTGCATCATTGGTAAATGCGCAGTGCAACTGAGGCGTGAAGTCACTGAACTGAGATGCTGTGCAGGCAGAGGAATAAATTAGAATCCACTTCACAGAGATAATTTCACGGGCATTGGCATGACGCAAAGCTTAAAAGTCCCCAGGCTGACTATAATTTGAAATCTTTTTGAACTGGCTGTTTTTGATAGTTGGACCTGGAATTGTTGCCTTGTTGACCCTTTGCAATGCTGGAACACATTGCTGGAACTGTGGAAGCACAATGAGACCAACTGGAAGAGGTCACTTCCATTCCACTCTCAATTCCTGACAAAAGAACAAAACTAAAAATAACGTGTAACTCGAATGCAACTAAATCTGATTTAGATCATCAGGAATATTAACTGAGCTCAACTGGCCAGATTATAGCAAAACAGTAGGATGCAAATAAGCTAAATTTCAAACAAGATTTTTCAATTATTGCATAGCACAGGAAACAAAAGAGATTTGATGATTAGATATGTAAATTGCAATCAAGCTACTATTGATGCAAAACGAGCAGAAATGTATTGGGAAACTGAAATAATAGATAAATGATAAACACGCCTCGAGATAAATCTTTAACGACAGCCTACATGGTAATTAGAACCCGTCCTAAGCATTTTAATATCCAGCTGAATGAAACAGTACTCACCTGGTTCCATTCTCATCCATCCCATCATACCCAGTCAATGACTTTAGTTTAGTTTAGAGATACAGTGTGGAAACAGCCCCTTCAGCCTACCAAGTCCGCACTGACCAGTGATCTCCCTGTACACTAGCACTATCCTACACACTAGGAGACAATTTGCAATTTTTACCGATTTACAGGGGAAGTGGCTGGGGTAGGGTACAGACTAAAATTGTCAATATAACTCTTAAATCCCTAAATACCACCAAGTCCAAGGAGCTGATCATCAACTTCCGTAGGTCACATAACGGGGAATACACCCCCGATCTTTATCAACGGGGACAGTGTGGAGAGAGTGTCCAGCTTCAAGTTTCTGGGCACTCACATTTCGGAGGACCTAACATGGTCCAATAACACTGCTGCGCTGGTCAAGAAGGCACAGCAACGACTGTTCTACCTAAGAACACTGAAGAAGTCTGGTCTACCCCAACAGCTGCTGACGACATTCTACCGCTGCA
The DNA here is from genome assembly GCF_053455715.1 of Rhinoraja longicauda. Taxonomy (NCBI): domain Eukaryota; kingdom Metazoa; phylum Chordata; class Chondrichthyes; order Rajiformes; family Arhynchobatidae; genus Rhinoraja; species Rhinoraja longicauda. Next base: position 17,593,076 of record NC_135957.1, on the reverse strand, counting down.
CCATAGAGAGCATCCTAACACATGGCATCCCTGTGTGGTACCTCAGCTGCACGGAGGCAGAAAGGAAAGCTCTTCAGCGGGTAGTCCATAGAGCTCAGAGGATCATCGGAACACAGCTACCAGACTTGGAGGGCATCTACAACACACGATGCCTCAGAAAAGCCACCAGCATTCACAAAGACTCCTCACACCCCTGCAACAGTCTGTTCGAACTCCTTCCATCGGGCAGACGATACAAGGCCTTCTACGCCCGCACCTCCAGACTCAGGAACAACTTCATCCCCAGGGCCATAGCTGCTATGAACGGTCCTGCTGAGCCGGATGGTCAAAACGCACAGTGATCCGACACAGATCTACTTGCACTTTATTCGGTTTTAAAACTGTTACAATTTGTTTTGTTGGGTTGTTGTTGTTTAAATTAATACTGACTAGTTAATTAAATTATTGCATCATATGGGAGGCACATTCCCAATCTCATTGCCATACAATGACAATAAAGATATATTGTATTGTATTGTAAAAGAAAACAGCAGTTGGAGACCGAGAAGAAGAAACTATTTGAAAGTGGAAGGTACAGCCTCATTGGTGGAGAGAGGAATACTAAGGGTACCTTAAAAACAACAACATTCAGAGAAAGATTTACTAAAATACTGTATAACCTTTTATTGGAGTGGTGAGTTCTGTTGCAGAGGATTTAGATAAAGTCCACTCTGCAGCAGTTTAATGAAGCCAATGATGTGTAGACAAAACTAAATGATTGTACGAAGCTTGCCTGAAGTTTTATGAGCAATATTTAAGTTCAACATTAATCATTCTCAGGGTTTGCATGGAGTTTGAAGCATATTCTTTACACAATGGGAAAGATTGGGCAACCTCAATAGCATACCTGCTAATCTAACCATCATGAGGCATCTGATGTCTCGGCTTCCACTGCAGCGTGACCTAAGCCACTCCACATCTAAGTGCAGTGGGGACAGTGCAGACTGTGCATGGCGGACTGCTGCTCTCATGGTACTAAAGAACAGTCTTCTCAGTTGTTCAGCAATCTGTCCAACCAATGACTAGAATTACTGAGGCATTACATTAGGTGGCTGGCATTGATTCAGCTCAACACTAATCTGCCATCCAACAGAGCCGTGGTAGTGTTCGACGTCGAAACAAGCTCTTTGGCCAACCACACCTATGCCAACCATCATGATTATCTATGCTAATCCCACTCGCATGCAGTAATTCCATAATCTCTCAATGCCCTGTTCATTCAAAACATTTGTCCAAATGCCTCTGAAATGTCGTTACTGTTCCCTCTAGCACCACTTCCACAGACATCTCCTTGCAAACGTCAACTGCTCTTAGGCCTCAATATTGACCCCTTAGATTCTACTCAAACTTCTCTCTCGCCTTAATTTTATGCCCTCTTAGATTTAGAAACCCCTATCCTCGGAAAAACAATGTGACTGTACACCTTATCGCTGTAAATGGTCACCCCTTGGTCTCCTTCATTCCAGGGAAAACAGACCATGTCTATCCAATCTCTCAAGCCCTCTGGTCTGGACAACCTCCTTGTAAATCTTTTCTGTGCATTACTACCTTGCTTAATCACATCTTCACAGTTTACACTGCCACCCAGCTTTACATCATCCGCAAACTTGCTAGTGTTGCTTCTAATTCCCTCTTCCAAATCATTAATATATATGGTAAAGAGTTGTGGCCCCAACACCGAGCCTTGTGGCACTCCACTCGCCACTGTCTGCCATTCTGAAAAGGACCCATTTACTCCTACTCTTTGAGATCCTTCAAATGTACAACATTTATGTACTGCTCATAATCAGCTTCTCTAAACAGCCCCAATGTGGACTTCATCTAAATCCTCTGCAACAGAACGCACCACTCCAAAAAATACAAAGTTATGACCCACCTTATGTACAACAGTAATGGATGCTGACCACCCTTGATCAGTCCTTGCCTTTCCAAATGTAAATAACTTGCAGTGCTTGTGGCACACTAGATGAGTCAAGGCAAGTAGTGGACAAGCACTAAGGGAATGCCTTGTGCTGATCATAGCAATTGTATGTGTAAGAAAATAACTGCAGATGCCGATACAAATCGAAGGTATTTATTCACAAAATGCTGGAGTAACTCAGTAGGTCAGGCAGCATCTCAGGAGAGAAGGAATGGGTGACGTTTCGGGTCGAGACCCTTCTTCAGACTTCTTCAGAAGAAGGGTTTCGACCCAAAACGTCACCCATTCCTTCTCTCCTGAGATGCTGCCTGACCTGCTGAGTTACTCCAGCATTTTGTAAATAAATAGCAATTGTATGGTTTGATTTCTAAATTTGGTCCGGACTGCCCACTTGCACTTGCTCATATCCAACGATGAAGTAGATGTTGTGCTGGTTAGTAATGGAAGGAGGATAAATTATGAAGCAACCAGGGAATAAAGAATGGAATTTTGTTTACTGATGTCACACTTCTGAACACTGGGACTTCATTGGAATCTTTCCGATGAATTACAAAAGTTCTTTCAAAAGGTTCAGTCATCTGCACATTAATGAGAACGAGCGACAAGAACAACTTGTGCTCTAAAACCACTTTGTTCCCAATTGACAGCCATGGTTCTCAGTTTAAAATGGATTTGCTCAGGGTCAACTCTCTCAAAGCAGTTATAACGATAAAACTACTTTTCAATCAATTTAAAAGAAAGCAAGCCTCATATCTATATAGCACTTTATATAACCTCAGATGTCCCAATGCATTTTATCACAAATGCCACATCTTGAACTGTTGGCGCTATTGTAACAAGGGAAAGTGCCAGATGAATTGTGCACAGCAGATTCCAAATACAGAGCAGTAGTAGGATCAACATGAGAGCTCTCCTAATTCATTTCAAATCAACACTATGATGGAATCTGTTAAGCCCCAGTTTTCCCTCTCAGTCAAAGGACAACAACTACAATACATCCTTGGCAATATCAGGTTAGATTGAGTTTCCGCTATAAAAGTAAACCATGACTCCAATGTCAGGTGGTGAACCAATGTCACTCATCATAAAACCGATGAAGAAAACCTTGCATTGATATTAAAGTCTTTTACATCTCTGAATGTTCCAAAGGGCTTTATGGTCACTCAGATATACCTAATATGTTATCAAGAGTGGGGATAAATGGGTCCCTTTCGGAATGGCAGGCAGTGACCAGTGGGGTACCGCAAGGTTCGGTGCTGGGACCCCAGCTATTTACGATATACATTAATGACTTAGACGAAGGGATTAAAAGTACCATTAGCAAATTTGCAGATGATACTAAGCTGGGGGGTAGTGTGAATTGTGAGGAAGATGCAATAAGGCTGCAGGGTGACTTGGACAGGTTGTGTGAGTGGGCAGATACATGGCAGATGCAGTTTAATGTAGATAAGTGTGAGGTTATTCACTTTGGAAGTAAGAATAGAAAGGCAGATTATTATCTGAATGGTGTCAAGTTAGGAGGAGGGGGAGTTCAACGAGATCTGGGTGTCCTAGTGCATCAGTCAATGAAAGGAAGCATGCAGGTACAGCAGGCAGTGAAGAAAGCCAATGGAATGTTGGCCTTCGTAACAAGAGGAGTTGAGTATAGGAGCAAAGAGGTCCTTCTACAGTTGTACCGGGCCCTGGTGAGACCGCACCTGGAGTACTGTGTGCAGTTTTGGTCTCCAAATTTGAGGAAGGATATTCTTGCTATGGAGGGCGTGCAGCGTAGGTTCACTAGGTTAATTCCCGGAATGGCGGGACTGTCGTATGTTGAAAGGCTGGAGCGATTGGGCTTGTATACACTGGAATTTAGAAGGATGAGGGGGGATCTTATTGAAACATATAAGATAATTAGGGGATTGGACACATTAGAGGCAGGAAACATGTTCCCAATGTTGGGGGAGTCCAGAACAAGGGGCCACAGTTTAAGAATAAGGGGTAGGCCATTTAGAACGGAGATGAGGAAGAACTTTTTCAGTCAGAGAGTGGTGAAGGTGTGGAATTCTCTGCCTCAGAAGGCAGTGGAGGCCAGTTCGTTGGATGCTTTCAAGAGAGAGCTGGATAGAGCTCTTAAGGATAGCGGAGTGAGGGGGTATGGGGAGAAGGCAGGAACGGGGTACTGATTGAGAGTGATCAGCCATGATCGCATTGAATGGCAGTGCTGGCTCGAAGGGCTGAATGGCCTACTCCTGCACCTATTGTCTATTGTCTAAATGTCAAGTGACATAAAACACGCCATGTAACATGACCCATTCCAAATGCTTTGCCTTTGAGTCAATTTTTGTTTGATGCGATCCTGTTAACTACCTTAGGATGTTCTTCCTTACACATGCAGTATAAATGGAAGTGTTTTTAAGAGAGTTAGTCTTTTTGATTATTACACACCTTTCAACAGCACAGGATAGCCCAAGGGGCTTCACAATCACTCAAACACTGTGGTATCATTGACTTCGCTATTTTTTCTTGCACCACTTCCTTATCAATGTCCCATCCCTTATCTATACTACCTCTGTGTTGGCATTTTCCTCTTCTTTGACAATGCTGGTTCAGACGGGATTTCAGAGGAAAATTAAGATGAGATTATAGATGGGTTTGCCATAATCATCTAATCTTCCCTCCCTCGATATGAATTGTGTTGTAGGCTGAAGGTTAGGGTGGGGTGTGGTAAGAGAAAATTTGTTGGGCAAAGTATTGGAAAATTACAAATTTAACATCTTTGTTCAAAAAGAGCTTAAGGATATGCCCAATAACGATATACTGATCAGTTTCACCTCAGTAGTGGGAAAGATTTAGAAATCAAACAACAATATTAGTAAGTACAGACGCTCCCCGACTTACATAAGGGTTATGTACCATGAATCCTTGCATAGGTCGAATGCTACATAAGTCGGAAATGGAAGTGCACTGTTGCACGTGTAAATTTACTGTTCGCTGCAGAGACCACTTGCGAGAACAATGCAGAGACCACGTGGGAGCTCCGGCACGGAGACCATATGGGAACTCCGACGTGGAGACCACGGGGGAGATCAGACACTGGGACTAAGGGGGAGTTCTGATGCAGAGACCATGGAGGAGCTCTGACGTAGAGACCACATGAGCGTCAGTGGGCTTAAAGAATTGCTTAGGTAAGTGTGAGTTACATAAGTCAGGGAGTACCTGTACTTGGGAAAGATTGAGTTAATAAAGGAGAGCCAGCACAGATTTATTCAAATTAAAGTGTTGGGATATGCTGGGAATTTTTTGAAGTAACACTGTGGAAGGCTGATACAGAATTTGTTAGATAATATCTACATGGATCTTTAGAGGGCATTTGACAATTCCCTCATCAAAAGAACATTAAATTGAGGCAAATAGAATGTAAGTTCAAAGGACAGAATAATTAGAAATTGACTTGGGAACAGAAAACAAAGAATTGTGGCAAATAAAGATATTCCCTCAATGCAAATACCAAAACCATGATTTATTTTTGGTAAATAAATGATTTGAATATGGCTGTGCAATGTAACATAACACAACTTACAGATTATAGGAATCTTGGAGATAGTGAGGCATAGAGTAATATACTTTGTGAGGGCACTGACAGGATGACCAAATGAGCAGATAAATGTCAGGTAAAATTTAATATTGATTGTGAAGTGATATATGTTTTAAGAGAGACAATGCAGGGTAAATTGCAGCTTTTAAACTGTGTGGAGGAACAGAGGGATATGGTGTACATGTTTTAAGTCCCTTAAGTTGATGAATCAAGGTCCAGAGGACACACATTTAATGTGAACAAATATGAGGCAAAATCAGTATTCAAAGTACAGAATACAATACTGATTTCCATGATATAAAAAAATATATATATACACACACAAGAAGGTGCAGAAAAGACTCAAGGGCAATACCAGAACATAAAGTTTATAACTATTAAGAAAGAGATTGCTGGAAGGGACTCTTACATTCTGAATGTAGAAGGATCAGAAGTGACCTGATAATGCTTTAAAGGACTTTAAGATTCTAAAGTGGCTCGATAGAATGGAGATAGAAATAATAATTTTGAAACTAGAGGTCATATCGACAGTCACCCATAAACACAAAAGAAATTTGAGAGAGACTTATTTTATCTATAGAGGGATGACAGTGTAGAAATCAGCATTACAGCAAGTGGTTGAGGTAAATTGCAAGATTCATTCAAGAGAAAGCCACATGAGCACACAGTAAAGAAAAAAAATACAAGGCTTTGTTCATGAGGTTAAAAGCAGAATCATGCGAGGAGGAGCTTGGGGGAGAAACACCACCATGTACTGGGTTGGAGCAAATGTTGTAAAATTCCATTCAATCTGAAAGATTTATTGAGTGACTTCCAGCGACATAATCACAGATACATTTTAACACACCCAGCCCTGTAGGATTTGTGTCACCAGAGGGTTATGATGTCAGGAGTTGACACCAGGTTGCCGATATGTTCGTGCTCTCCTGCCTTTAATAGTAGCCCTGATGGGGCAGAAGCAATTGTAATCATTTCATGCCTTAGGAATGAGTGAAAGCATGTTGAGAGAGGCCACACCACTGTGTAATTTAATCAATAATTTACGCCCCTGCTATGTATGTGTCATTTTAATCAAGGAACAACTGAGGCCTCATTCATGTTTGCCTAGATTTAAAATCAAGGCTTACTGTGAATCAGTGAGGGGAGGGCTGCCTATCCATGAACGAACACAATTCTTGAAATGAAATGCAGCTATGTATTAACTGCAGTTAGATTACATAAGATTTTTTTTTAAGGTGTAATGATTGAGGGTCAGAGAATTGGCCATTAATTCTCATGTACCTGGTGAAATAAATTGTGAGAACTGCAAGTCAGATTGAATGAGGGCAGCTCTCGAAGGCAGACATCAGCAGGATGATTCTCCAAGGAACAATCTATTTTAGCCAAGTCCTATAAAACCTATACAGTTATCATATTATACTGATGATCTAGAAGCTAGGAGTTCCAATCACTCTCCTCCAAGTTATTCAGAATTTAAGCAGTGCTGAATAGATCAAACAATGATAGAATTTTAGCACAAGACTGTTATTTGTGTAAGGATGTATATCATCCTATATTATTCCCTTTCTTTAATTTAGTATTTGCAATTTTACTCAAAAATTAAAACAAAACTATTTCGATTGGGAGTATGACAGGCTCCATAATAATAAAAAAACAAAATGGAAGAATCAGAAAGTTTAGAATGAGGCTACTCTGGGGCAATTTTATGAAGTTGCACTAAAGTTCTCTGGCTGCTGAGATTAGAAGTTAACTTGAAAATTCACAAGTGTGATTGACGTAATTTTATTAGATAAGAGTATTGCGGGTTATGAAACCATTACATAATGAAATGGAGGAAAAGTCTTGAGAGGCTAAATGGGCCATTCTTGCTCTGAATTTCCTAGAAACCAATATCATAACATTGGGTTGAATCTTGAGAGACAGTGGCTATAAAAAAAAATGGATCCATTGATTTTTTTCCCCCCCTTAAAAATACATCGTTTTCAACAAGCAGCAACAGCATTAAAATCCTCCAAGGCTTCTCTGGAGATATAAAATATAATAAAAGTAGTAGATTTTAAAGCTCAAGTTAAAGGAGGAGGTAGAAGTAGGGAGCTTAAGGAGGAACATCAAGAGCCTAAGACACACACAGCTTCAAAAGCAATTTTGCAGAACTTCATTGAATTGAATTAAAACACCAATAGATGATCTCATCGCAAAATTGCATTGACATGATTAGCAGTAAACCAATTACCTAAACTTGCAATTAAGTTAAAACTAGATGCCAAGGCTAAATTGGCTTTATAGATCATAAGTTATTATTATCTGCTGCTAAATAAATAATTCATTAGCAATGTGAAATCATGCAGAATTAAATGAGACTGAAGTACTGCACTTACTAGATAACACAAAAGAGCTATTAGTGAACAATGTTATACCTTACTAAAGTACAACCAGACAGAGTAATTAGAGAGTACTACGAGGCCCACACTCTCACTCTGTGTTTGAGGTGTTCCACAGAGTGTGACTGAGTCATATTTACAAACATCATGCTGAGATTCATTTGCTCCTCTGCCTTGCCAACTTTCAGGCTGAGGGCTTGGCTGTGGATCTTGCCTTGATGCTCCCGAGAACGTACCTTTAATTTCAATATATATGAAATCTTCCCTGATCCTTGCCTAATGGGATTGCAATAAATCAGCTTGGTAACTTTCTCCTGCTGAGGAAAATTCATGATCTTGAACCATGAGGTTTGCATTCCTTATTCTGCTGGCATAACACTGCCTATCTTCAATTCATTCTATCACCAAATGATGAAATTAACCTCTGCCACCTCGAGATTATTATTGAAGGTTCCTGCTAGCCGCCTTCCTTTCCTCCACCTTCAGACTGCAAATTACCAAAAGATCTACTGCAAATACCCTATCCAACAATACATTCCAAATCTGTTATCTCCAAATGGGGTGATCCATGTCGCAACCTACTGATGTGAAAATTACCTTTAAAGCCTCTCTCTTTGATTAGGAACCCCCTTGTGTTTGCTCCTTGTCACAACTGCAACATCCAGTCCTTTTCTCCACTGGTCATTGGATGGACCATCTTGGATGGACTCCCTGATACTTGCTCTTTCTCCTTTGTTTGTTTGCAGCTTTGTAGGGAAGGGAATAATTCACTTTCAGAAATCACTGCAGGGATGGAGAATGAATAATAAAAATGTTGTTTTAACAGCAAACAGACTTACAATTAAACATATAATAAGCAACGGCACAGTTATGAATATCAATTATATAAATGTATGGCACGAATGGAGAACTGGTGCAGAAAAGTGATGCTGAAGACCACAACTAATTTACTAGAAATAAACTAAACTGATGCAATGGAAAAGAAAAATGTAATTGTTAAAGTGTGGCTGAAACAACAGACTAAATAAAAGCAAGGGCAAATTATGAAGTGGTTTCATGTGCTGACAGCAAGTGAGTTTATAATTAATTTATTGTCATCTCCTGCATATTAATGCAAGGTTTCGCATCAGGGCAAGTCCTTCACAGTGAATGTCAGGGCCCTAGGGAGTGTTGTAGAGTAGAGGGATCTAGAAATGCAGGTACATAGTTCCCTGAAAGGGGCATCGCAAGTAGATACGGTGGTCAAAAAAGTACATCTGCCTTTATCAATCAGGGTATTGAGTACAGAAGTAGAAGCAAGGAACTGAATATGCTAGTTTACAAAAAATAGGACACAAAGTGCTGGAGTAACTAAGTGGGTCACGCAGCATCCACAGAGGACATGGATAGGTGACGGTTCAGGTCAGGACCCTTCTTCAGACTTTCCCACTGACCCCCCCATCCTAGTTCTCCAACTGGTTTCATTGTCTTCCTGAATAAATATTACCGATTGTATGCCTCCTTGTCACCTCCCCATAGCTAACACTGTGCCATTCTACATTTCCTTGATCACCGTCCCCTTTGATCTGTAGTTTCGCACCTTACCCTTCCATATCTCTATGTCTCCCTCTCCCCTGACTCTCAATCTGAAGAAGGGTCTCAACCCAAAACGCCACCCATTCCTTCTCTCCAGAGATGCTGCCTGTCCCGTTGAGTTACTGCAGCATTTTGTGTCTATCTTTGGTGTAAACTATCATCTGCAGTTCCTTCCTACATATAGTAAGTTGGGATTTTATGTGACAGTTATATAAGACGAAGGTGAAGTATTATTTCAGTTTTGGTCACCCTGCTATAGGAAGGATTTTATTAAGCTGGAAAAAGTGTAGAGAAGTTTTACGAGGATGTTGTCAGTTCTTGAGGGCCTGAGCTATAAGGAAAAGTTGAGCTGGCTAGGACTTTATTTCTTAGAGCACAGGAGTCTGAGGGGTGATCTAATGGAGGTGTATAAGATCACGAGGGGAATAGATAGGGTGAAGGCACCGGACTTTTTTATCCAGAGTAGGGGAATTAAGAACCAGAGGACATAGGTTGAAGGTGAGAGGGGAAAGATTTAAAGGGAACCGAAGGAGCAACTTTTTCCACACAGAGAGTGGTGGGTATATAGAATGAGCCTCCAGAGGTGGTAGTTGAGGCAGGCACTTTAACAACATTTAAAAGACATTTGAACAGGTACATGGATAAGAAAGATTAAGAGGGATATTGGCCAAACATTGGCAGGTGGGACTAGTATATCTTGATCAGCATGGGCAAGTTGGGTTGAAGGGCCTGTTTCCGTGCTGTGAGACTCTATCTCCTCACTTCTTCCAAGCAAACCTTTTCAGTTATCTGTTAAAGTACATTGATTTACACCATCCCCAACCAAAAATTGCATTTGTTTAGGTGTAAATAATTGTTAATCACATGGTTTCTTGTTTCACTAAAGGATAGATTATATCTGACTTACATTTTCAATATTTGCAATTTGATTTTACATAATTTTGCATTATTTGGAACAAGTGGAATTGAAGAACCAATTGACTTGCTTTGCATTTTATGTAACTGAGGACTTTCAATTAAGTATTTTGTGTTGTAGTCACTATTATGATGAAGGAAATGTAACATTCAATTTACACAGAAAAATGCAACAAATGTGTGTGAGATAAATGACCATGTAATCTGTTATTGTAATATTGGTGTCGAGACAGCAGCTAAGACATTGCAAAAACTTTCACAAAAAAAACTTGATATATTTTACGACTGCAGAAGGGAGTAGATGAGGCCTTTATTTAAATGCATCATCCAAAAGGTAGTCTGACTCACTGAAGTGATGACGAATTACAGAACAGAATGGAAGCATACAACCATCATGGCTCTTCACTGGAACTATTTGCTTTATTCATATTTTTTCATATTTATTCATATTTTATTTATCCAGTTCTTTAGTTTTGTTCGCTCGCGCCTCATTTAAACAATACAGCTGAGCTGCAGATTAATTTAGATCCATATCTAAGCACATCACCTTGGCTGTGCATTTATCTGTCAGCAGTTTGAAGAAGGGTCCTGACCCGGAACATCACCCATCCATGTTCTCCAGAGGTGCTGCCTGACCCGGAGTTACTCCGGCACTTAGCGCTTTTTTGGTTAAATGTCAGCAAATGATGATTCATGATGATTCAAGCAAGCACATTTAAATGCACACAATCTAACGTACTCTGTTTTAGATATTTGCTTTGCCTGCAACAAAGACCCGAGAAAATTAGTCCTCTGATAATTAGTCCGTCGATGAAAAATCTGTCTTCCCTATTTTGTTCCCCCAGCCTGTCTAATTAGAGGAAAGGTAGACATTGGGGATTTTCTGAGCCAAGCAAAGTTTATCCTACTGCTGACACCACTTACAATTTTGCCGCTATCAAAACTTTTCAGAAAAAAAGGAGTGAACACTCACAGATGCTTTAATTAAATGTGTTTTACATTCACAACAACACATTTTCCTGTCTTCATGAAGTTTTTCCAAGGACACTCCAATTTTGAAAGTGTTAAACTCGGCATTTAGTCATATATCGTAAAGTGAATTAACATGAATTTAAAGCATTACCACAAATAACTGCATTGCACTTTATCAGAAAGTAGAGCTCAGAAAAGTCAAGTTAGGGAAACCATGTCAAATATATGAGCCATTGCCACTGACTTCTTCACAGAGAGCACTTCTAACCCCTCTTTTGCTATTCACATCAATATATATTTTAACTTTCCCTCATGGCTATCTCAATCCTTGTCAAAAACATAATTAAAATTGTAAAAATCAGCAGGGTTCACTGAAAAATGAACTCTGAGCAAACGAAATCATTTGGAAGTGCATGATTCTTCAGGCATATTTTACTTCTAATTATCATAAAACATTAGCGAATTAAAAATGCATCATTCTGCAGCTTTCATAGGTACAGTGATTGCTGAATTAAGAGAACTTTCACATCTCTACTCTGTTCCCATCTTGTAAAATGAACCGATTTCCTGCACATGTAGCAGTGATGTTAAAAATGTAAATGTGGCGCAGAGAAGTGTGATTGGTATAAACTTTGCAACTGTTTTACTGTATCTCAGAAGTTCTCACTACAACTTTTAAACTTAAATGAGGCACAACTAAGGGTGTAATGTTGAAGCACCCTTATTCTAATCTGTTCTCTGATTCCCACTCCCAGCTTGTCAAGCAGCAGTTCTGACTGTACAGATGTGTGACTGAGGGAATGAGCAGAAAGATGAATGTGTTGAGAAAGGTGGTCTCCTGTGCAGATGATCCTTTTGTCTTGAGTGGAAAAAAACCATATTGTTAAGTTAAACTTCAAAATACTTCCCACTCCTTGAAGGTATTCTGCGATTTCCATCTTCCAATCACTGAACCAGTAATCAATAAAAACCAAAGATAGACACAAAATGCTGGAGTAACTCAGCGGGACTGGCAGCATCTCTGGAGGGAATGAATGGGTGACGTTTCGGGTCGAGACCCTTCTGCAGTCCCGTCTCGCTGAGTTACTCCAGCGTTTTGTATCTATCTTTGGTTTAAACCAGCATCTGCAGTTCCTTCCTACACATCAATAAAACAAGTTTTGAATACTTTATAATCAAGACGTTGTAAGATATGCTCATCTCCCTTACAACTGAGGCAGAGGGAAGACTATAAGGTTGCTCTTAAAATTAAATTTCCTTGTCGTTCTGTGACAGGGAAATCCTTGTAGATTGGACTTCTTTGCCGGCATCCAGTGTTCTTCCAGGAGAGGGCTAATCCTGATCCTGATCCTGTTGTTCTTGCTCCACCATTTCTGACCTTTGGCATATTGGGGGGGGGGGGGGGGGGGAATCAACCTCTTTGCCTTCTCATTGCAGGTTACCAATGCTATTCTTTTAGCTGGATGTTCAACCCATGGTTGGTGTAAAGCTGAAAGGGCAGATACACTTCACATGTAGCCCCTCAGCTCAGCATGACCTCACTCTGCCCTTGAACTCCACACATGCATTTCTTCCATATTTCTCATGTCGGAGGCTACTCAGTCCATCAAGTCTATTCATGCTCTCATCAGTCCCATTCCACCACCTATGTTTTCTCACATGCCACTGATCTTCCTACCTCCCAACTACACCAGCCAGTTTACAGTAGCCCATTAACCGACCAACATGTTTTTGGAGAGTGGGAGGAAATTGGAGCAGCATGCAGGGAAACCAACATGGTGAGCAGGAGAACACGCAGACTCCACACAGTGGTCTGGATTGAAGTCAGGTCACTGAGGCGAGAGCTCTACTGGGCATTGCACTCTGCCTGGCATCAGAACAGAAGACAGCAATCTCCTGTCTCATGCTGCAAAATGCAGGCATGCAAATTCAGGAAACATCAACCCAGACAGTGCTGGGAGCTAGTGGTCTTCTGTGGAACCCCTGCAGCCCAGAACAATGCCTCAGAATTGCAGATCATGGAGGAATGTCAGCCATGATCATTTCCAACACCCTCACTGTCCACACGCACACATAGATTTTTTTAAGTAGTTGCTTGTGGCATTCTGGATGACACCAGGTTCAGCACTGAGCACAACAACACACACAGTAGTGTGGAACTCACGTGATACATTTTATTTACAGTGACAATAGTCTAAGACCTCACAGGGGCGCTATCCCTCGTTGTCAGGGCGCATGCAAAGTTGGCCTGGCAACCCATTCCTGGACTCCAAGGAAGAGGCGTGGTGATCTCAGGCCTCTCCCTGCAGTTCACCCTTGCCTCGAGAGGAGGCTCTGGCGGTCTCAGACTGATCCTGCTGCTTCAGCTGTAGGGTTAAAGAGACGCCGCCGGTGGTCTCTGGCTTACCCTGGTGACTCAGTCTTGGCCTCTGCATGTGGGCGCAGTCCCTCGTTGTCCTTGGGCAGAAAGTGGCACCAAGGCTTGCCCCAGCCATTGAGTCTTAGCCTCAGTGGAAGTACTGGCTGTCTAGGGCTTCTTCCCAGTAGCTCAGTCTTGACCACATGGTGGTGCTGATGATCTCGGGTTTGGCCCAGTTGCCCAGTCTTCCTTGAACCTACAACTCTCACCAACTTCCGCAGGTGCACCATAGAAAGCATTTTATCAGGATGCATCACAGCTTGGTTTGGGAACAGCTCCATCCAAGACTGCAAGAAATTACAGCGAATTATGGATACAGCCCAGCCCATCACACAAATCAACCTCCCTTCCATTGCCTCCATTTGTACCTCACGCTGCCTCGGCAAGGCCAGCTGCATAATCAAGGACAGGTTACACCCTGGCCATTCCCTCTTCTCTCCTCTCCCATCAGGCAAAAGGTATAGAAGTGTGAAAATGCACACCTCTAGATTCAGGGACAGTTTCTTCCCAGCTGTTATCAGGCAGCTGAATCATCCTACAGCAACCAGAGAGCAATGCTGAACTACTATCTACCTCATGGGTGACCCTCGGACTATCTTTGCTCGGGCTTTGCTGGCTTTACCTTGCACTAAACGTTATTCCTTTATCATGTATCTATACACTGTAAATGGCTCGATTGTAATCATGTACTGTCTTTCCGCTGACTGGTAAGCATGTAACAAAAGCTTTTCGCTGTACCTCAGTAAGTGACAATAATCTTTATCTCTATCGCCTGGGTTTTCCAAGAAGAATGCTGACGAGGTTCAGGTGGGCCAACTGATAACAGCTAATTGGAGGCAGCTGTTACCAGTAACGCTGGAGACTGGCCTCTCCTGGCCTGTCAGCCAGTGATAGGGAGCAGAGTGGCATCGCAGGGAGGGAGCCTGGTCACGTACTCCAGTGAGTGCTACAGTTTGAAGCTACTTTTACTTTGATTTACGTGCTAAAATGCAAACAGTCTGTGATGACAATGAGGTGTAAAATGTCCCAACCCCACTTTTGAAAAGAAAAAACCTTCTGTATTTGGACCAATATTCTTTCCTCAGCTACGCTGGATTAATGTGGCATTAGACTCATTTGGTGTTTATTCAGTCCGCCTGCTGTGCTTGCCTGCATTGATTAACGTTCAGAAGTAATTGCTTGGCTGCGATGGGCTTTGGGATGGGATGCCATGTACATGCAAATTCTATTTTTCTTTCCTTTCATCCATTGTTAATAAATTCCTATGTTGATTTTAAAAGGAAGGGTGTTAATCCACTTAAAGCAAACTAGTTAACAAGAGGTTTTAAAAATATGAGAGCAGGCTGAGAAATGTCACAAGCACAGGGTGCTTGCCTGCTCGTGTCACTGCCAGTAATTTTCAGGCTACAGTGTTGGATGCTGAACATACTGTGCTTTCTTTTCATCTTTAAGTTATAAAAAGCTGTATCACATTTTCTATTAATACTTATCTCCCAAATGTTGAATTACTTTGGGAACTTTGCTAGATGTCAAACTGGCTGCTGCTTTCTTAGCCCATCCCCCACCCCACCACTGCAAAATGACTACACTTCAAAAGCTGGAGAGTTATTGAAGAATGTAAATCACTACTTAATGATTGAGGTCTCAAATGTGTTGCTTACTGATCATTTAGTCAAATGCGCTGGACTAATGTATTGAAAAGCAAAAAAATTGCAAATGCTGGAAATCAAATAAAAACAGGGATATACTGGAAATGCTCTATGGATCAGGCAGCATCCGTGAAGAGAGAAATAGATGATCTTCCATCCAAGTTAGCTCCTGTTATTTATTGGCTGTTTGTTCTTAATTTAATGTGCTGGTGAGAACTCTGTGATGTCAAAATTTGGTGTAGGCTGTAATGTTAACTAGGCAAAATATCATTAACTGCAAACGTACAAATTGCTGGGAAAATAGTTCCATTGAAGCTAAGCATTGGATAAGAAGTATAACAGTAAAATGGCACATTATCGTTTGAGTTGAAAATGTCTAACCCTGTAATTTGAATGGAAGATTGCATGTATTACAATTAACATAATGAGAATCCAATCTGAATAAGTTTGCAATGTATCCAAATCATTTGTTCCATATTATGATAGTCACATAATTTGTGTAAATAGTGTTTTCCAATGTAATCCAGCTGTAAAGTATATGGTATGGGATTGCAAAATACATTTCTTTCATGAGGCCCTTTGATGAAGATTCATTTAGATGTCGATCGTTTGGCTTCCCCTCTCTGATGGGAAGTGCAACCAGGAAATAACTTGTACCGCCAGGAATGACGGGGATTACAAAATGTGATGAACACTGCCCAGACAATCATGGGTACAGACTTCCCCACCATCAAAAGGATTTATATGAGGCACTGCCTCAAAAAGGCAGCCAGCATCACCATGGACTCACACCCCACCACCTCTGCTCTTGTTTCACTTCTGCCATCAGGAAGAAGATATCGGAGTCTGAAAAAGGTGACATCTAGGTTCAGGAACAGCTTCTTCCCTACACCCATTAGGCTATTGAACACTACCAAGTCTAACTAAACTACAAACTTGTTGCACCAGAGTCTTTCAGCTTTGTTTTATTTTGCACTTTATTGTGTTTTGTTTATTTAACTTTTTTTAATTTATCTATTATTATGTTATCTAATGAGTACTGTGTTCACAAACCAGTTGTGCTGCTGCAAGTAAGAATTTCATTGTTCCGTTTTAGTACATATGACAATTTAACACTAGACTCTTGAGAAAGAGATAAAAAAGAAAACAAGAACAGACCAGGTTTTGAGAGCAGGCTTTGCACATTTGGTTACATTGACTTCAATGGAAGTGAAGGTGCAGAGAGAGACACAAGTGGCACTGGAAACGCTTGGATGTGCTTCATATGAAGTACCAAATATGAATCTTTTTTTCTCTACCATCTCCCAGGATATCTCACACACTTCAGTCTGAAGAAGAGTCTTGACCCAAAACATCATCCATTGCTTCTCTCCAGAGATGCTGCCTGTCCTGCTGAGTTACTCCAGCATTTTGTGAGAACCTTTGATTTAAACCAGCAGCTGCTGTTCTTTCCTACATATCTCACACATGGAATACTGTGTACCCATAGCACCTTGTTTTGAGAAAGCATCGAGGCATGTAATAAAGATGATTCCAGATTACATTTCAAATTTTCTCAGTTTGCAGATGTCACCAAAGATTATTGCTCATCAAATTTATCCAGCTATTGTAAAAATGGAGCAAGGAGAGGAACATTTTAGATAACAGAGAAGAACCAAGGAGTTCACAATGATTGATTAATGATGATCGAGTTCTTTTGTTGGGCTGGAGAACACTATTTCCATGTTAAAATAGACCCAATTAAATTAGTATGAGATTAGTGTAAATGGATGGTTGATGGTTAACTTGGACATTAGTCTCTCCATATGCTTATCAATTTCCCCCAGATTCTACAAGTCAACCGCACATAAAGGGGAATTTATGGAGGCCAATTAACCAAATAACCTGCTCGTTTTTGGGGGAAAGTAGAACACCTGGAGGATACTCACGGGATTACAGGGGGATCGTGCAAATTGCACACAGTCAGCGTCTGAGGCCAGGATTGAATCCAGGTTTCTGCCAATGTAAGGCAGCAGCTCTACAAGCTGAGCCATTTTGCTGCCTTTAGGGTAGGTGCAGCCATTGACGGGTGTCAGAGGTTATGGGGAGAAGGCAGGAGAATGGGGTTAGGAGGGAGAGGTAGATCAGCCATGATTGAATGGCAGAGTAGACTTGATGGGCCAAATGGCCTAATTCTACTTCTGTCACTTGTGACCTTATGACATTATTTTTTTTTAAACAGTTTGAAGAGAATATGGAAAGTGGGACTAGGGTCAGTGGAAAGAGAGTATGGGAATTGGGACCTTGATGGGCAAGAAGGGAGCCGGGGTTCTAGCTGATGAGAGGGAACCAGGGCTCAACAAGTTGGAAGGAAGCACAATAACCATGGGCCCCAAAAATCAGAGGAAAGTCTTTTACCCAGAGTAGGGGAGTTAAGAAGCAGGTGACATAGGTTTAAGGTAAGAGGGGAAAGATTTAATGCAAAGGGTGGTGGGTACATGGAGCGAACTGTCACTGGAAGTAGCTGAGGCAGGTACTATAACAGCATTTAAAAGACACTTGGGTACATTCATGAGTAGGAGAGAGATATGGGGCATATCTGAGCAAATGGGACTAGCTTAGATGGGGCATCTTGGTTGACATATTTGATCACTTGGCTCCTCTGCATTACTGCAGTGAAAGTGTGTTCCTACCCCGTGCCACACATAAGTAGCTAGATGTGAACAGCTATGAATGTTTGTAAGCTACTTGTGCACAGCAGAAGCACAACCTGCAATTTAATTTTTCATTCAATGGAATTTCTTTCACATTGTAGTGAGAGGAAATAAATTGATTGGTGTACAAAATTAATAAGCTTGGATAATAAGCTTGCATTTATACAGGGTCTTTATGAATCTCAAAACACGCCACTACATTATATGCAGTTTTGGCACTTTTTAATATGTAGTATTACTGCATTATAACAGCAATATAGAAAACAGTGTGGTCTATGTTCACATGGGGCAAGATCCCACATAGCAAAATGATAAAATTGAAGCCATTAGTGAATAGTGAAAGGCCTGGATAGAGTGATTGCAGAGAGGATGTTTTCAGTAGTGGGAGAGTCTGGGACCAGAGGCCATAGCCTCAGAATAAAAGATCGCAACTTTAGAAAGTCAAGTCAAGTAAAGTCAATTTTATTTGTATAGCACATTTAAACACAACCCACGTTGACCAAAGTGCTGTACATCAGTGCAGGTACTAAAAAGGAACAAACAATAGCACACAAACCCAACAACACATACATAAACAGTTTACAGTGCCCCCTCAGGGAACCTCAAACGCTAGGGAATAGAAGTAGGTTTTGAGCCTGGACTTAAAGGAGTCGATGGAGGGGGCAGTTCTGATGGGGAGTGGGATGCTGTTCCACAGTCTAGGAGCTGCAACCGCAAAGCCTAGACCGCGGGACAGTTAGTAGCCCCAAGTCGGCCAACCTGAGGGATCTGGAGTTTGAGTGGTGGGTTAGACGATTTTTGATATGTGGGGTGGGGGTGGGGGTGGGGGGGGGGGGGGGGTGGGGGGGCAACAAGCCCGTTTAGGGCTTTGTATGCAAATAGGAGAAGCTTGAAATCGATTCTGTACTGTACTGGGAGCCAGTGGAGAGAGGCCAGAATCGGGGTGATGTGGTCACTTTCCCAGGTACCCGTCAGGAGTCTTGCTGCGGCGTTTTGGACCAATTGCAGGCGGGACCAATTGCAGGAGATGAAGAGGAATTTCTTTAGTCAGAGGGTGGTGAATCTGTGGGATTTTTTGCCACAGAAGATTGTGGTGGTCGTCAATGGATATTTTTAAGGTGGAGATTGACAAATTCTTGATTAGAAAGGGTGTCAGGGGTTATGGGGAGAAGGCAGGAGAATGGGGTTGGGGGGAAAAATGGACCAGCCATAACTGAATGGCAGAGTAGACTTGATGGCCCAAATGGCGGAATCCAGTTCCTCAAATTTATGAACTTATTAGTGATTTTGGTGTAAGGATAAACAATTCTCAGGACAGTGTAGGGAGGGTGAAGGTTTGGGATGATGCTGGTGTCTGCAGCTCTCAAGGAGAGGATGACCTCTTTTCTTGGAGAGGTAGAGAAACACTCCTCTCTCCTCTGGGGAGGGGAAATGCCCCCCCTCTCCCCCAGAACACCAGGAAGGAGCACCTTGCTCTTTCCCAATAGAATGCTTTGAGATTCTTTGTTAATATCCAAAAAAACATGAAAGGTTGGTGAAGCATTGGCTCATTGCCTCATCTAAAGAACAACATCTCTGAGAATATAGAACACTCTCAGAAATGCAGTGGAATAGTAAATCACATTTTATGTCTCTGCATTGAAAAAACATGAACCTTCTGACCTGGAGGCACAGAGAGTAATATACACCACATGATGTTGCCCTGGAAATCAAACCTGGGATAGTAGATTTTCTAATTCACAGTTGCCGGATGAGGTGGTTGAGGCAGAAGCCATCACAACATTTAAGAAACATTTAGACAAGTAGGAGAGGTGATGAAAGAATGGATTGACAGGGCTTATATTCACTGGAAGTTAGAAGGATGAGAGGAGATCTTATACAAAACATATAAAATTCTTAAGGGATTGGACAGGCTAGATGCAGGAAAAATGTTCCCGATGTTCGAGTCCAGAAACGGAGGTCACACTTTAAGAATAAGGGGTATGCCATTTAGGACTGAGATGAGGTAAAACTTTTTCACCCAGGGAGTTGTGAATCTGTGGAATTTTCTGCCACAGAAGACAGTGGAGGCCAATTCACTGGATGTATTCAAGACAGTTAGATTTAGCTCTTAGCGCTAATGGAATCAAGGGATATGGGGAGAAAGCAGGAACAGGGTACTGATTTTGGATGATCAGCCATGATCATATTGAATAGCGGTGTTGGCTCGAAGGACCGAATGGCCTACTCCTGCACCTATTTTCTACGTTTCCAGACACAAAATGCTGGAGTGACTCAGCGGGTCAGGCGGCATCTCAGGAGAGAAGGACGGTTTTGGGTCGAGACCCTTCTATATCTTGAGGGCCATGGGCCAAGCGCAGGCAGGCGGGACTAGTGTAGATGGGACATGTTGGTCGGTGTGGGCAAGTTGGGCTGAAGGACCTGTTTCCATGCTGGATGACTGAATCTATGACTCGATCACATTGAAATGCAACGGTTGAAACTAGGAACTGCAGATGCTGCTTTACAAAGGTAGACACCGAGTACTGGGGTAGCTCAATGGGTCAAGCAGCATCTCAGGAGGACATGGATAGGTGATGTTTCAGGTTAGAACCTTTCTTTAGCCTATCCATGTTCTCTTGAGATGCTTCCCTGACCCTCTGAGCTACTCCAGCACTCTGTGTCTTCTTCTGGGATCCAAATATTGTTGGATTTAAGAGAAAGAACAATTGACAAGGACTTAAAATCTATAAATGCACTGCACGGTGCAAAATAAAATGCAACCCTGATGTGTGCACCTAACTGCACATTAGAAGAAAAAAATAAGCAGTGTGCTTAATGTCGGTTGCTGAATTAAGTTAAGGATGAAACGAAGACTTTGTGGATTTGATTAGGTTTGGCACTTAATGCACGCTGTCATTTTGGAGCAGCAGTCAACATGGTAAATTAGATGCTGTATTACATTGCTACAGCATTAAAGAATATATTACAGAAGGCAATAGTGGCACAGTATTCCAAGCCGACTAAGTCACAAGAAGAAACAATCAAGCCCTGGAGGTGAACCAATGAATCAAAAACTTGCTTTCCTGAGTCACAGGATTGAATTATATGGAAAGTTTTTAAACCGTAGGTTTTATCTCCCACAGATTCTGGTATTATGTAATGAGAACAGATTCATTGAAAATCCAAGAGCTAAGGAGTCTTTCAGGACAGAAAACATAATAAAATTGAATTTTATAGAAAGATTGAAGATGATTAAATATGAAACCAGAGGCTTAAATCAAATAATGCAAACTGTGAGGTTATTAAGGTAGGTTGGGCACTTACATTCAAAGATATGACAGCAGACAAGCAATAGCTAACATTTAAAGAACTGGTCTCAGTTTATAAATCATAAATATCCCTTTAGGTCACAAAAACCCGATGGGGGAAGTAGTCCATCCATGGCCATCAAATTAAAAAGGCATTAAATCAAAGGAAATGCCAGAAAACAACACCTGAGAATTCTACAAAGGAGCATCAGCACATTGACCAGGAAAGGGGAAGTAGAATGAGTATAGTTTACCAAGGAATATAATAACAGTCTGTGGACACTTCTATAAAAACATACGAAAGACAATAGCGGGTCGATGTGGATTCCACACAGAATGGGATAGGAAAAATTATACCAGTGAATAAAGAAGAGACAGAGAAATTAAACAAAAAAATTGTGTTAGTCTTCATGGAAGACACAAAAATATCCTGGGAACACTGGAGAACTACATAATTTGGATGTTGAGGAGGTTGAAGTACAAAAATAAAAGATATATTATTGGAGTATTTAAAGGAACTGAAAGATGATAAATCCCTAGATTTAATAATGTCGATTCTAGTATTTTGAAGGAAAGATAATGAATACACCAGTCGTTATTTTATAAAATTCTCCAGGCTCTTGACTACATATTGTAAAGTACCAAGGGGAAAGAAAGAAAGCTGGGAACAATAATCTAATTACACCTTTAGTTGCAGGGAAATTGTTAGGAAGTATTATTAAGATAGTGTCAACAAGGCCCTATGAAAATATTAATAGGATTCGATGGATAAACATTTATGAAAAAGATAACCTGTTTGACAACTGATTTTCTTGAGGTTTTAACTAGCAGAATAGATAAGTGAAAATCAGGTGACATGCATGATGTCTTTGATAAGGTTACACACCACAAATTAGTTAACAAAATTATCGAACATGGAATCAGTGTACAATGGTTGAAGGATTGGTTCATGGGCAGAAAATAGCAAGAATAAATGGGTTGTTTCTGTTTTGGCTGGCTGGGCATGTCAGGGGAGGGCACAAAGAACAGTACTTTTCTCAATCTATGTCAGTGATTTGGATGAGCAAGCAAGTATGATACAAACCTGGTGGCAATGTAGGCTGTGAAGAGGTTGGATGGGCTTCACAGATTATGAACACCTTAAATGAATGGGAAAAGGATATGAAAAGTATATGGACATCTGCCTTGCCTCACAACAAAATAGTCAGAAAGGAGTTAATATCTAGAGATAATATCAACTGGGTTTTTGTGGTTAAGGAAGAAGGGGCCACAGTTTAAGAATAAGGGGTACGCCATTTAGAACTGAGATGAGGAAAAACCTTTTCAGTTAGAGAGTTGTGAATCTGTGGAATTCTCTGCCTCAGAAGGCAGTGGAGGCCAATTCTCTGAATGCATTCAAGAGAGAGCTAGATAGAGCTCTTAAGGATAGCGGAGTCAGGGGGTATGGGGAGAAGGCAGGAACGAGGTACTAATTGAGAATGATCAGCCCTGATCACATTGAATGGTGGTGCTGGCTCGAAGGGCCGAATGGCCTCCTCCTGCACCTATTGTCTATTGTCTAATATTCTTGTGTGAGAGCAAGTGCAGTTGAAGGTTCACCAAGCTGATTGCTGGGGTGGAGTCCTTGAGCAATAAGGAAAAATTAAGCATACTGGGCCCGCTGAGTTTAGAAGACTGAGAGGTGTCCACATGAAAACATCAACATTTTGACAGGGTTGATGAAGAAATTATATTTCCCCTTGTTGGAAATGTTTAAAACCAGAGTCAGAAAGAGGTCAACAATTCAGATTAAAAAATAGTTCTTCAGCCAGAGGCTCGTGAACCATTAGAATTCTCTGCTCCAGAGGGTCACGGAGGCTTAGTCATCGAGTAAACTCAAAACAAAGATGAGTGGATTTTTTTGTCATTAAATGGAAGTATGAGGTTGGTGCAAAAAATTGACTTTAAAATAAAAGATCAGCCATTACTTCTTGAATGGTGAAGTTGTTACAAGGGGCCAAATGGTCTGCTCCTGCTCTGATCCTTATGTTGTTATGATCTACAGTGAAAAGGGACATCTTGGGTAGAGTTAAGTGAGGTATAAATAAAAAGTATTAAATTCAGCAAAGTGAAATATAGAACATAGATTCACAAAACCAATACAATGCCTAGAAATACATTATATTTACTTCATAAAAGCATGACATTTACACTACAGGTCATCCCAACATTTTATGCTGTGCATGGGTACCTCCCAAGTTACTTAATCTCATCTCGCAAAATATTCATGTTCTCCCTCGTGGTCATGTCTATAAGTTCCTTGAAAATATTTATGCTGCTCACTTTCAGCTAAATTGTGCTAGCAAGTTCCATATTTAAGCCACTCTATGACGACAGAAATTTCTCTCAAATTTCCTTTTGGAGTTATCTACTCAGTGATATTGGATGGCACCCTGCCTTCTTCACACCACTTCATTATTTTAAGACTTTGAAAGTGTAACCACAATTCCAGATTTGGATTCCAGCCTGTTCAGTGTTTTCAAATAGCCAAAGCCTTATTTTTTTTTCATGATCCTTTCTTCCAGAACCTCTGAATTTGTTTGAGATATTAGGACACAAAGGTCCTAATTTTGAGTGCAAATATGGCATAAAAACTTTATTGAAACTAATTTCAATTCTGCTCTTCTAACAATGATCTGTTGTGTTCAGTTTGCATTTTGAAAATCTTTCTGAACTAACGTTGCTACCATTCATGATGTGGTCCAACCTTTGAGTGTCACAGACAAAAGCAATTTGTTGATACCATCCAATTCATGTGGCCACTCACTCACTGTTTCGTCTCAGATTTTCATGCAGTAAAATCTGTTGTATTTTCTGAACGTATGATGAAGCCACACCACACAATTTTATACTGTGCCACTTACTTTGTTTTCCACTGGTGATTTTTTGAATGATAAATGTGGGGTTGAAACTGCCATACTGGTGGGCATTAGTTTTTCATCATAGAACTATGGATTTGTACAGCATGGAAACGGGCCATTCAGCCCGACTCATCCATGCTGACCAGTGGGCACCCTTTCACATTAATCCCACCTCCCAGCACTTCTTCCTTAGCCTTTTGTATCTAAGCAGAGACTCATCTTAAAAGTTGTCATTAACCCAGCCGCTACATTCTCTCAGTCCACTTGGTTATCGACCTCTGAAATGGGAAAATGTTCCCTGCAGTCTCCCCGCTTTTGCAGTTGCAGCTCCTAGACTGTGGAACAGCATCCCTCTCCCCATCAGAACTGCCCCCTCCATCGACTCCTTTAAGTCCCGGCTCAAAACCTATTTCTACTCCCTAGCGTTTGAGGCTCATTGAGGAGGCGCTGTGAACTGTTTGCGTGCTACTGTATGTTTCTTTTTTTTTTTCCATTGGAACCTAATCATTTTTAAAAAAATTAAAAAAATTAGTACCTAATCAGATGTACAGCACTTTGGTCAACGTGGGTTGTTTTTAAATGTGCTATACAAATAAAATTGACTTGACTTTTCCCTCTTAATTTTATATGCCTCAAAACATATCCCTTCTTAACGTTTCTGTCCCAGGTACAATAGACCTAGCTTCTCCTGTCTCTTATAACCAAACTTCTCCATCATCAACAGGAGAACCTGCTCTGCACCTTCCCCAGTTCATCCTTCCATGTTGACCAGAATAACATGCAGTCCTCCAGTTGAGATCTGACCAAAGTTTTATTAACTTTTGCATTTAATGCCCTGTCTAATGAAGGCCAGTATCCCATATGCCGTCTTCTCTCTGTTATTTGGCTGTATTGCCACATTCAAGGATCTGCGGATTAGTACTTCATCGTCCGTATGTTCCTCTGTGCTCCCTAAGACCTGGCATTTATGGTGTATGTCCTAGCATTTGTTTGGATTAAACCATGTCAAATTTCAGCTCATTTCACCAATACATTGATATCTCTCTGCAGCCTAAGACTAAGCCTGAGATTCTTGATTAGTACAGGTGACAGCGGTTATGGGGAGAAGGCAGGAGAATGGGTTTAGGAGGGAGAGATAGATCAGCCTCCTACTGATGGTAGCAGTGATAGGTGGGTATGGCCTGGATGGTGAGGATCCTTGATGATAGATGCCGCTTCCTTCAGGCAATACCTTAAGTTGGTGCTTTTGAACAAGGGTTCCCAGCACAGATCCTTGTGAGACACCACTAGTCACTGGTATCCAATCCCAGTAACCACCTTCTCTTTGACAGGGTAGCTTCCCTTACATCGGGCCTTGCGCATCGCAATCTGTATAGTACTTGAAATCATGTCTGCAGCTTACGTAAAATGAGACAAGGAGATGAACTACAGTGGAGTTCTCCAAGTGCTGAGCAGACAAAGAAAAAACATCAGTCACTGTCAACTATTTCTTCCAGCACAGAACAGCAGTGCATGTCATCTCGTCACAGGCACTGCAAATGTTTTCACAGTTGTGGAATCCATTTGCTGCTGATGAATATTTGATTACCCATCTAGTTAAAAATATCAATCCTGGACCTTTTCCACCAGTACAATGAATGTGCACATAACAGTTCACTTACATGAGCTTTGAATACAGAGCCTCATGGATTAGGTCCGTCTGACGATCAGCATTCCAGGTAACTCTGGGGGAAAATGATGGGAAACTCAGGCAGGTGGAATAAAATATCTTGCCTCACAATCTGTAGTCTAACATCAACAGGAATCAAGGAAGCTGATGATAATTACGACAATTATCGCAACTATGTATCTGTCTTCGACTCATACCTATCTCTAGCCGACAATCGACCTATCGGGGAACCTCCTTGCCTAAGGTTATCTGTTGCCGGCCCTAATTTGTCATGGTTTTTTTGTCGCTTCCAGTTACCCCTCATACAATCAATCTGAAGAAGTATCTCGACTATCCATTGTCATCAGCTTTTTGTGTCTAAGCTGATGACAATGTTGCTCACAGCCTGATACTGAGCACAATTAGGAAAGCTGGCTTTGAGTCTCCAAGGTAAACAAAATGAGGACAGGATTGAAACACTGGAACACTCACCATCACATCGTTATAGCATCTATTACGCTAGAATAATACAAAGCAGCTCTGGAAACCCCAGGGCAAAATAAATATTGCAGTGACTTGACAAACAAATCACAACCCTTTTAATCATCCAAGGGTCAAGGCCAGGGTCCTAGAGCTTTGCCCAAGAGTCAGGGTCAAGGTCTCAGAGCCCTGCCCAGTGGTCAAGGCCAGGGAGTCGGAGCCAGAGCGCTGCTCAGGAGTCAGGGTCAGGGTCTTCAATCCCTGCCTGGGAGTCAAAGCCAGGGTCTCTAGAGCCTGACCTCTGTCCAGGAGTTAAGGGCAGGGTCTCAGAGCCTAGCCCAGGGGTCAAGGACAGGGTCCCCTGAGCCAGAGCCCTGTCCAGGAGTCAAAACCAGAGTCCTGGAGCCCAATATTATAGGCAATAGACAATAGGTGCAGGAGTAGGCGATTCGGCCCTTCGAGCCAGCACCGCCATTCAATGTGATCATGGCTGATCATTCACAATCAGTACCCCGTTCCTGCCTTCTTCCCATACCCCCTGACTCCGCTATCTTGAAGAGCTCTATCTAGCTCTCTCTTGAAAGCATCCAGAGTATTGGCCTCCACTGCCTTCTGAGGCAGAGAATTCCACAATATTGTCGTACAGATTAGATGAGCAGCCAGACAATGTTAAAACCAACAGATTAAACTCTGGTTTATTGAGCACCCCAGCATTTGTTTCAGTATATTTTGCTTTATCTCGATGACATAGCACAATTTTTCTTCACATGTTCTTGAAAGAAATAGATTTTGTTGGAAGTAGGGACTTGATTTAGCATCCAATGTATTTTTAGTTCTGCGATTGCTACAGAGACATCTTTGAACAATGACTTTGGAACGTTACCGGATAGTGCACTGTCTCTGTGTGTACGGGGGATCAAGCAGCATTGGGACATGTTCTTTGAGGGACACATCCATGCTGTGTGGCAGTTTCTGTAGGTTTGTCCAGAAGCAGAAGCACAGTTGTTTTCTGACATCCATGGGCTGTCGGAGCAGCAATCCCAGTTGAAATTTATACAGAATTTTTCCAACTTATCAAAGCACTGTAAAACTGCTTTAAGAAATTTAGAATTGACTAGACCAAGTGGACCAATTGGGCCCAAACCTCTCCTGCATTGGTGCAGCACCCTCCCCTCCCCCCTCCCCCCCCCCCCCCCACTCACCCCTGCCCCTCCCTCCCTCCTCCCCCTCCCTCCTCCCCTCTCCCCTCACCCCTCACCCCTCCCTCCTCCCCATCCCCTCCCCCTCCCCTCCCCTCCGTCATCCCTCCACCCCCTCCCTCCACCCCCTCCCTCCAACCCCCCTTGCCTTCCCCTCCCCCTCCCCACTCCATCCCCCTCAACCCCCTATCCCCCCTCCCCCTCCCTCCCCCCCCCACCCCCCTCCCTCCCTCCCACCCTCCCTCCCTCCCTCTCCCTGCCTAGGAGATAGATTTAAACTTTAAAATGTGAATAACTTTAAAAATATAACACCGATTTCAATGAAACCTTCCATTAGCACCAAAGGGACGACGGTGAGTAAGGTTGGCTTAAAAACCTCAAGCTATCGTGCACCGTTTTGGCTGTAGTTCAGGAACAAACAAACAAACAAATGAGAGTTTTAGTATATAGACGTTAGTATTTTATATTGGAAACATTGCAAATTAATTGCACACAGTAAGTTCACTCAAAAGCAATGTAATAATTGTGAGATACATGACAATAACATGATCGTTTGGATCTTTTACATCCACATGAGGGAGCAAACAGCACCATCTCAGCATCTCATCCAAAGGACAGAGAGTGTCGCACCTACCTAGTATTAAAGAGTTGGCCTAAGTCTTTGGATTGCTTTACTCGTGCCTTTGGTCTGGGACTTGAATCCGTATCCATTTGACTTGGCAGTGAAAGTCCTGCCATATGAGCTTCAGCCATTGCCAGTGCAGGGCAGAATCAAACTTCAGACACCTTGAAAGTGCCCGAGTTGCATAATGTCATGAGAGACCACCTTTCATCCTGTCACGAGGGACCACCTTTCCCAACACTACAGCAAAGTACATTCACAACTCTTTAGTTTATTCTCACGTGTACTAAGGTACAGTAAAAATCTTTTGTTGCGAGCTAACCAGTCAGCGGAAAGACAAGACATGATTACAAATGAGTTATCCATCGTGTACAGATACACGATAAAGGTAATAATGTTTAGTGCAAGGTGAAGTCCGATCAAAGATAGTCCAAGGGTCTCAATAGACAATAGACAATAGGTGCAGGAGGAGGCCATTCGGCCCTTCGAGCCAGCACCGCCATTCAATGTGATCATGGCTGATTCAGTACCCCGTTCCTGCCTTCTCCTCATACCCCCTGACTCCGCTATCCTTAAGAGCTCTATCTAGCTCTCTCTTGAATGCATTCAGAGAATTGGCCTCCACTGCCTTCTGAGGCAGAGAATTCCACAGATTTACAACTCTGACTGAAAAAGTTTTTCCTCATCTCCGTTCTAAATGGCCGACCCCTTATTCTTAAACTGTGGTCCCTTGTTCTGGACTCCCCCAACATTGGGAACATGTTTCCTGCCTCTAACGTGTCCAACCCCTTAATAATCTTATACGTTTCGATAAGATCTCCTCTCATCCTTCTAAATTCCAGTGTATACAAGCCTAGTCGAGCCAGTCTTTCCAATGAAGTAGATATTAGCTTCAGACTGTGCTCTAGTTGTTGATAGGTTGGTACAGTTGCCTGATAACAGTTAGGAAGAAACTGTCCCTGAATGTGGAGGTATGCGTTTTCACACTTCTATACTTCTATTTCTTGAGGAATGTTGTTTCAAAATTGGAACAAGATTTAATTTAATTTATGGAATTTAATTATTTCCTTCCTATTGAATTAGTTAATGGAACCTTTATGACTGATCATCAGTGAGGAGTTTTATGAACATTGCTGATGGCTTTTTTATGATTGTTCACCGGATCTAATACTCTTTCGTGCCACACAAATTTGTGACCCCATTTAATTTGTTAGCTCCTAGAAATCACTTGGCTAAGAACAGTCTCTGCATGTTTGTGCCATGCTTATGTGTAGCCTTTAACCCACATGCTGGTATCACAAGTTCAAAGACTGTAACCAAATTGTTTCACTTCTGGATCTCTTAATTCATTTTACTCCTGTTCACATCAAAAGAAATATGTGCATAAGAAAACCATCCTCTTCTCTGATCTGACATCAGTGCTTTTGCATGACTGTAAACACTAGCCATGTACCACAGGATTAACCACATTAATCACAATGGAAATATGGTCCATCACCATAAGATTCTGGTTGAAACTTAATTTAACAATTATTAAAATGAAAAAACAGAAAGTTAGCAATGCAATTAGTTGCATAAACAAAAACAGAATGTAGATTAGCCCTCAGAATAGTTTCGAGTTTAAATTTTCACCCATTTAGTTAGCTATTTACAACAGGCCAGTAAAGGACATTCTATCCCCAAACAGTGGGGCAGCAGTAAAGTTGCTGTCTTAGAGCTCCAGAGACTTGGGATTGATCCTGACTACAGGTGCTGCCTGTATGGATTTTGTACGTTTTCCCTGTGACCACATGGGTTTTCTCCGGGTGCTCTAGTTTCCCCCCACATTCCAAACATGTGCTGGTTTGCAGATTAATTGGCTTCTGTAAATTGTCCCGAGTTTACAGGGTAGAACTAGTATATGGATGATCATTGGTCAGTGTGGAGTCGGTGGGCCGAAGGATCTGTTTCCATGCTGTATCTCTAAACTAAACTAAAACTAAAAAAGATATGGTGCAAGGACCATATGTTTTTATCATATAAATATCTGGCATTGCTTGAGCCCTTTCTGAGTCTGAGATCCTTGGTCAATAGGTTGTGTGCTGGCCACATTCCCCTCAGTCACCAGTGGGGGCCAGCGGAGCACACCTCACAGACGGAGGAATGATGTGAGCCTGTTCGTGTCACGACCATTCAGTGAAGGGCAGGTAAAGCTGTAACCAGAAGAGACATCTATCTTCTATATCTATCTATCTATCTATCTATATTTATAATACTAAAACTCTGCGTTCGTATGTAGGGATGTATGTGTGTATGTACGGAAGTTTAACTTACAAACCCTACTCCTCCAAGACGGTACACCAAAGCGCTACGATTTTTGTACCGCCGTATTCACAATTAACCTGGGCAACTATTGTAAGTACTTTCGTTCAAATTGAAGCTACCTTTTTAAAGCTAGAGAGATATTAAAGTTTAAATTTTCATTTCTAACCCTTTTCTTCAAGGGGCTACATTTGTTTCCAAAAGTTTCCAGAAAAGGATTTAGTTTTCAGCAAGGATTTAGTTTTCAGCTTGTGACGGCTACATTGTTTCGAAAAGCTTCCAAGAAGTCTTTTTTGTTATTGCAAGTCAAGTCAAGTCAAGTCAAGTCAAGTCAGTTTTATTTGTATAGCACATTTAAAAACAACCCACGTTGACCAAAGTGCTGCACATTTGATTAGGAAAAAAAATAAAAATAAAGCTATAGTGGTCACTTTACATAAACAGATCAGGAGGACGGGCCCAACGGGCACACTTGGAGAGTAAGAGTGGGGCTGGGGGAGGAGAGAATGGGGGGTGTGGGGACGGGCCCAACGGGCCCTCCCCAACGGGCACACTTGGAGAGTAACTTTAAATTTTCATTTCAAAGTTTAAATTTTCATTTCTAACCCTTTTCTTCAAGGGGCTACATTTGTTTCAAAAAGTTTACAGAAAAGCATTTAGTTTTCAGCAAGGATTTAGTTTTCAGCTTGTGACGGCTACATTGTTTCGAAAAGCTTCCAAGAAGTCTTTTTTGTTATTGCAAGTCAAGTCAAGTCAAGTCAAGTCACTTTTATTTGTATAGCACATTTAAAAACAACCCACATTGACCAAAGTACTGCACATCTGATTAGGAAAAAAAACCAAAACATCTTGGAGAGTAAGAGTGGGGCTGGGGGAGGAGAGAATGGGGGGTGTGGGGACGGGCCCAACGGGCCCTCCCCAACGGGCACACTTGGAGAGTAAGGGTGGGGCTGGGGGAGGAGAGAATGGGGGGTGTGGGGACGGGCCCAACGGGCCCTCTTTTCTAGTCTATATACTAAAACTCTTGTTTGTTATTTTGTTTGTGACTGAACTTCAGCCAAAACGGTACACGATAGCACAACAATTTTAGGACCACCTTACTCACCATTGTCACATTAGTGATAATGCAAGTAGTATTATTGAAATCGGTGTTATATTTTTAAAGTTATTCACATTTTAAAGTTTAAAAGGGGGGGGAGGGAGAGGGGAGGGGGGGGGGTTGAGGAGAGAGGGGAGGGGGGAGGACAGGGTGCTGCACCAATGCAGGAGAGGTTTGGGCCCAACGGGTCCACTTGGTCTGGTACTTACTAAAACAAACCCAGAAAATGCTGGAGATACACCATAGATCCAGCAGCATCTGTGAAGGCAAAAAAAACACAGTCAATGTCTCAGATTAATGGGGCAGCACTGTGGCACAGCTGGTAGAGCCGCTGCCTTGCAGCACCTGAAACCCAGGTTTGATCCTGACCTTGGGTGCTGTGTGTGTTGAGTTTAAACGTTCTCCCTCTGACTGTATGATTCTCCTCCGGGTGTTCTGGAGATTTCCCACCACACCCATGAACATGCAGGTTTGTGTATGTTTAGTTGCTGTCAGTTGCCTCTTGTGTGGAAGTGAGTTAATGACAATAGGCAGAGAATAAAGTTGGATTAGGAATGTAGGTGGAAGGGTAGGAGAAGGGAGAAATCAGTGTGAGTCCAGGTGGGGCAGAGGTGAGAGGGAGGGGGATGAATTGGGGGGGGGGGGGGGTGTATATGGGGAAAGAAGAGAGAGGGAAGAAAAAGACCTACAAAGTTACTCCAGCACTCTGTATCTTTTTTTAACCTGCTAATCTGGCTGACACTTGTAGATCCCATCGAAAATGGGGAGCTCCATCATTACAGTGGCATTGTGTGCAGTAAACATTCAGGGTGCAAATTACGTAGGCCTGCTTGTTTAATTTGAAATCTGGGTCAGTTAGCCAGCCACTTATTGTATGACCCTCATGACTCGTCTACTTCCACTTGTTCATTCTCAAAGCCAGATGCATCTGTAATAATTGGGAGTGTATGAAGGTGCTGGAGCTGAACTGAAAACAAAGCACAAGAAATCTGATGCCAGGGTGCAAAGTGCAACTGGTTGTACACCTCAAAAGGTGGTCTTATCTTTGTGCTGTATGCTACTTCAATTATTGTCTGGTTTAATTTCATTTCTGTGTAATTGCTGTTCAACTCTCTGTGGATATAGCTGCTAATTCATTGCCACAGGTCTATTGGGCCATTATGATATTCCAGCAAAAAAATCTGTATTTTAACTCTCACCTTTCTGCCTGAGTTCCATAATAGGTTAACACAGCGTGGCACTGTGGTTAGTGCTACGGCCTCATAGCTCCAGTGACCCTGGTTCGATCCCAACGTCTGCCACTGTCTGTGCAGTGTTTGCACATTTTTATTGTCACTCCATGCAGTCACCTCCTCCCCCCACCCATCCAAGCCAGTGCTCCAGTGTCCTCCCACAGCCCAAAGATGTGCAGATTGGTCAGTCGACTGGGCTTTGTAAATTGCCCCTAGTGTGAAGATGAGGGGCAGAATCAGGCGGGGTGTTTCAGGTCAGTTCTTCAGATTGAAGGTGGTGGCGTGGGAGAAAGCTAGAAGAGAGGAGGGACATGATAAAGCCTCGTGAGTGATAGGTGGATACAGATGAAGGGAGTTTTTGATAGAAAGATAGTTGGACAAAGGACAGATGAAAGAAAGACAAAAGGTGTGAGATAAGGATAGAAGAAAAGCAAACTGTAAACCCAGAGGAAGGAATATAGGTGGGAAGGGGAGAAATGGATGCAAGTCCAGATGTGGGACAGAATGGGGGGGGAGGGGAGATTGGGCGGGGAGGAAGGAAGGGTTGTTTGCAGGCTAAAAGAGGGCCCCGCACGACTTTGTCCAGAATTTTGTTCCTTTTTTTGCATTCAAAGGAGATTTGGATATGTACTTGTACATTTGTATTCTGATCTACAGGGCTAATGACAGTGCAATTAGTTGGAGAGCAGCAGGATTGGGTAGATTGAATGGTCTCCTCCTATGTCATAACCTTTCTATAAGTGTATCGTTGTAACAGTTCCCCAGGCAAAGACTGTTCTCCTGGATATCCAGGGGGATTTCGTTGTTTAACGCGCCAAGTTTCACCCTCCCAGAAGTGGGAAATAAGAAGCCAGCAAATTTAATTTCACTTTGCAGGAATGGACAGAGAGAATAACCGGGAAGGGTAGACCAGTTGTCCTGACAGCAACATATATTTTAAAATCTATCTCTGAGAACATAATAAGGGGAAACTTAAAAAATCATTGTTTGATAAGTCACAGCCAACATTGTTTATGAAGGGAAAGTAGAATTTGCCAATTTAACATTTAAGGACATAACTAGTAGATGGTGGATAAATTATGTTCAGAAGCATTTTGTCAGGGAAAACACAAAAGGCAGCTGCTTCTAATAGGCTATTTTTAGGTTGGGGATATTATGTTTTCATAGATGGAAGATTGTTTAAAGGAGACAATACAGTGAATTGGGATAAACTGAGCACTTTTAAGATGACAGACTGTTAGTCACAGGGACCTGGGGACCAGTCTGGTATTCTCAATCATTTGTCATTTACATGGAATTATAAAGATTCTTACGTTTTTTGATGAAATATGGTGATCACGAAGATATGCGATGTGGAGTCTAGAAAAATGCACAGTTGGGTTAAAGCAGGTAGATAAGGTCGGGACAGGTGGAGCATAATATGGTGAAATGGCAAGTAATTCACTTTGTGCAGAGGTACATGAACACAAAATGCATTTGAATTGGTTAAAAAAACATGGTTATATGATGGGATTTTCATGTGCTAGTTCAGGAGATGAGGAAAGTGAACATGCAGGTGAGGCAAGCCATAAGGAAAGCAAAAAATAATTGGGCTTTCTTGCACGAGGATTTGAGTTTGAAAGTAAGGAAGTCTTGCTGAGACTTCACTTGGGCCAATGTATGCAATGTTGGTCTCTATAAGGAAATATACTGAATTGCTCTATAAAGACAGATTGAATGGACTCTTTTCACGAGGGTTAAAAAAGATTGTGATTACTTTTGGACATATAAGGTACTGAGAAGAATTCACAGGGTAGATGTCAAGAGGCTGCTTTGTCAGGCTGCAGAGTTAAGATCGGAGGCTAGGCTCTCAGGATGAGGATCCAACAAGTTTGGACTGCGATGAGGCGTTTCTTTGCTTGCATGATTGCAGATTTTCAGCATTGTCTGCATCAAGGGGCTGAGTTGCGATGATTCAGGCTGAGATTAATAGATATTTGCACCTACTGTCATGTGAACTAAACAGGGAGAAGGCAGGAGAATGGGGTTGAGAAAGAAAAATACATGAGCCATGATTGAATGGCGGAGCAGACTCAATGGGCCGAACGGCCAAATATTGCTCCTATGACCTTATGAACTGTATCAGAGTGTTTGGAATCTAACAGCATAGTGGATTTGCGACATTGGATCAGCCATTTTTTAAATTGAATAATGAAGTTAAATTGAAGGTTTCTGGCCTTTTTCTGCTGATATTATTTATCCATGATGATATGTCTATTTAACTTGGTTGAAATTTTGGCTGGATGTAATAGCCCAAATAACTGTCCCATCAACAGCAAATCAATATTTCCAGTGAATGCTGTGTGCAGGATATGGAGAGACTACATTTTCCAAGCTCTCTGTCCTCCACACTTCCAGTTTAAAAAACAGCAATTTAAATAATGTTTCTGCCCCTCTAACAGAGGCTACTGACATCCTGGATAAGGATTGTAATATAGTTGTATAATAGTTTTATTTGGTATATTTGTTTGTATTGTATTCTGGTGGTGGGTTCTGTTTTGTTTTATTATATTGCAAATATTGTTTTAAAATAATTGAATACATTTTTGATAATAAAAAAATAACAGAGGCTACTGACAGGCAGGGAGATCAGTGTTTCCACCTGACCACGCCTGTATATGAAGGTATAACAATGGCAGGATCAAGAATAATTCCAGTAGACTTGAACCAGTGAATTTCCAGTAGACTTGAACCAATGAATTTCCAATCAAAATCTAGCCTTCAGCATTTACAGCAAAATGTCACCCAATATCCAAATTTTTCATCAAACATTTATATTTCAGTGCAGGTGAGGCATGTGCACCCCAGCCTAGATAGACAACGGCCTGGATTTTCCAGTTTGTGCTTGTCACCGTGACACTGAGGCAACCCATGGGAAATGGCTAAGGTCATAAGGAATAGGAGTAGAATTAGGCCGTTCGGCCTATCAGGTCTACTCCGCCATTAAATCATGGCTGATCTATCTCCCCCTCCTAACTGGTTTTCAAGAGAGATTTAGCTCTTAGGGCCAACTGAATCAAGGGATATGTGGAGAAAGCAGGAACGGGGTACTGATTTTGGTTGATCAGCCATGATCATACTGAATGGCAGTGCTTGCTCGAAGGGCCGAATGGCCTACTCCTGCACCTATTTTGTATGTCTCTATAACTCCATTCTCCTGCCTTCTCCCCATAACCTCTGACACCCAACCTAAGCCTCACATTGTGGTCCAAGGTATGGCAGGAGAAAGCAATATTCAGGCCCTTTACTACCACCACCATTTACAGGAGGTGGGTGGTGAAAAGATGGCCAGCAGCGAGCCCCATGCAAACAGGGAGGTGACAATTTGCAAATGGGCACAAAACATTTGTGATTCTCTCGGCCTAATTTTATCTTGGATCAAAGATGTTTAGCGTCTTAAATCCATTTACTCTATTTAGTTGCATAATCCATAAAGCATTGATCAAAAACGTATTTATTTCCAACAGGAGAGCGGAGGAAAGTCCTAGTGTAGTTGTCACCTTCCCAAACAACTTGGTTTTTCAGAATATCAGTGTGCCCGACAGCTTTGGGAATGTCAAAGACTTGAAAAAATATTTTCACAATTTTGGTTAATTGCCCATGAAATTGAGCTATGTGTTGACATCTCTGTGGACAACCCATTGTAAATAAATAGTAGAGCTGAGTTAGAAATTCAAAGAATAAGTAGATCAAAACAGTTTGGAACAAACTTATAGTTGGTGGTAGTTATCCTCATCCAAAGTTTAGATAGGTCCTCTGTACTCATTTCAGTTCCACTGTAGCTCGTACACTGTTATCAGATTATTATGAAGATAGACACAAAAAGCTGGAGTAACTCAGCGGGTCAGACAGCATCTCTGGAGAAAAGGAATATGTGAAGCTTCAGGTCGAGACCCTTTTTCATTCAGACTATTGCTTGAGGTGAACATAGCACTAGGCCTTGGCTCAGCTGACGTTCCATATCCTGCTCACTGCTAGCGTGGCAGTGTTTCATTTGGTACAAATCAGTAGATGCACTTCCAAGATAAGGAACGTAAATGGTTTATTGGAGGTTAAATTTTTGTAACTGCTTTCAGGAACGGTTCCATGATTGAGAGAGGCAAACGAGAGTACAGGTTTCCCTGGGTAACAAACGGGTTCTGTTTTTGCAGTCATTAATTTTGGCTGCAAACCGGAAAATATGCAAAATAAAAAACACTCAATATGGAATCCATAGCTCCACAGTAATACAATGAATTGCATCAAAAACACATTAGACTGATAAGAAAGAACAATTATTAAAAGTGGAGAGAGAGAGGGAATTCATTTGACTATTTGCTGGAACAAACTTATGTACATACATTGGACATTTGAGTTTAACAATATTATGGGAGGTGTTTGTATGTCAGGGTGTCCATTAGTGCAACCCAGGGATGGCTGGTATATCATAGTCATAGAGTGATACAATGTGGAAACAGGCTCTTCGGCCCAACTTGCCCACACCAGCCAACATGTCCCAGCTACACTTGTCCCACCTGCCTGTGTTTGCTCTGTATCCTTCCAAACCTGTCCTATCCATGTACCTGTCTAACTGCTTCTTAAAAGTTGGTATAGTCCCTGTCTAAACTACCTCCTCTAACAGCCATACACCTTTGTGTGAAAAGTGAAATGTGAACAGAAGATGGTGGGGGGGGGCAAAAGACACAGTCTTTGCAAGCTTCCAAATGTATTATCGGAAATGAAAGAGCAACCTGTTCTCAAAAATAAATGAGGGGAGGTTTCATACTGGGTACACAAGCACAGCCACCTCAGCCAACATTTACAGCAGCACAAGGTTTGAAACCACTTAATGTTCCAAGTAGATTGCTGAGATTAGAGAGAGTCATGATGACCCATGTGTGATCTCAATAAAGTGCCTGAGGATGACTCACACTTATTACCTATCGTTCTGAAAACAGTGCGGATAAGGAAAAATCGGATAAGGAAAGCAAGACCAAGGATGGTGATGTTGGGTTGATAGGTGTAGAGGTTGATGCATGCACTTGAAAGTTTAATGGACAGCAGTATCTGAGTAAAATAAATAGTATGCCAAATCAAGTACTTTTCTCAATTACACTTTCATGGCAAAGGGCAATATTGTTCATGTATACCTACGGTCTGAAGAAGGGCCCTGATCCAATGCATCACCTATCCATTCCTTCCTTAAATGCTGCCCTTTACCTATGAGTAAGATGGCTTTAACCAAATCACAGTGTATTCAAGGAACAATCCCTTCAAAAGACACTCTGGGTAAGGGAGGTGGGATGTGAAATTAATACAGATCTTCTTTGAAGAGATGAGCTTAAAGTCAATAGTGGAGAAGCACATTGTGGTAGTAAATTGGGAAAGAACCATTTTCATAAGAATGGTCTTCATATGACAGTGGAGTGTGTTTTCTGGTTTTAGTAGGAGAAGCGAGGTGTAAAATGTACAATCTGACCAAAGAAATATGCAAAGTGCTGAAGTAGCTCAGCGGGTGAAACTGCATGTCCACAAAATATGGATAGGTACGAATCGGGTCCCAACCTGAAACATCACCTATCCACGTTCTCCAGTGATGCTGCCTGACCTGCTGAGTTATTCCAGCATTTTGTGCCTTTCCTTGGGATACCAGCATCTGCAGTTCCTTGTTTTGTGCAATATGACCAGGCAGATTTATCAACGGGGGCCTTCATTCAAAAAGACTGGTTGTAAATAACTCTGCAGTGGGATCTCTTTGGTCGGTCTCCAGGCATCCATTGAACTTTAACCAAAGTACACTTAACAATAACCTTTGGAAATGCGACTCCTGCTGCATTGCTATCATTTTACATGCCATTGTCCAAAAAGGAGAACAGAACAATTTGGTCTGCCCTTGTGAAATTTGGTAAATTATGCAAATTCACAGCTGAATACCCATTGTTTCTTTGGTTCAAAGTCTCAATTTATTTTTAATATTCACTCGTATAATTACACAAACTCTATTGATACAGTGTTTTATATGGCTGCACTCATACTCTAAAATCAATAGCCCATTACCCAGTGAGTCATAAGAACGTAATGAAATTAAGTAACACAAATAAAATACAGCCATGTAGAGAAAAAGGCAGCATAAATTACTGGAACATATTAAATGAATAGCAAATCCTTTCCCATGGAGCAGCCCTTCAAGGTTAGACCGTACATTTGTACATGAATACTTAATCATATCAGGGGCTCGGAAAAGATAGGTGATGTATTTTTCTTATTAGAGATATTAATTTGTTCACAGATTATTATTTTTTTGCATACTGCTGGAGGAGAATGAAGTGGGACACCAAGGAACAAACACAAATGTTGAAAAGAAAATTGATGGCAGAGACGAAAAAGGAAACAAAGGGAATATGTCATCATGTCAGGCTATGTAGTTATTAAGAATTCAGGATTATATTTTACAAGTTTAAAAGATAAAACCTTATTCCAACTGAATACCATGGGCACATTAATTTTTACCCTCCCCATCACAAGATTCAAATTGTCTTTCAGGCTCAAAAGGTATTGAAACATCCACAAACCAGAGGCAGATACTGGCTTTGGCATAGGAAACAGAGGTTAAAATTAAAGTGAGGAAACAGTCCAGGACTTTAACGAGTACAATAAGTGATAGTAATTTGGGCATTTTGCACAGAAGATTAGACTATGCACCGTTTACTTTATGTTTGAATTGAGCAAAAAAAATGCTGGAGAAACACAAATCTGGATGATCTTTTTGACAAGAGTTGCCATGCCAACCTCTCCAATTTTCTCCGTTCTTGCAAGATGCAACTTGCAGTATATTACATGAAATTAAGCCGTTATGACAATGTTGGATTTTTTTTTTAATGCATAGCTCTCAAATCTTGAATTGTGATGCATTTGGTAACATGTATTATTCAGCGTTTTCATCAAATAAAGAAAGAAGTCAATTATAACTGTAATCAGAGACTGGGCCAAATGCAGGATTATCTAGTATAGGGCTCCAAAAATTAATAGAGATTTTTATTATTAATAGGAAGACTTTCATATACACTTAAAATACTGATTAAAATGATCAGATTGTCGAAGATTCAATCTTGCTGCAGGATCATGCACTGCTGCACTTTATGATGCAAATTTGAAAACTCACACAATTACTTGCCATTCACTAATTGGGTAATACTTTGTAATACAGCGCATTACATCTGCTTGAAAAAACCCCTTGTGATTGCTATTTGGAGCACCTTCATGGCTGATGCCTTGTAGCAGGAGCATCACCTAGCATCAGAAACATGCCTAGCCTTAAGGTCAAACCTAAAAATTACTCAGCCCTTCAGTAAGATTACATTTAATAAGATTATGGCTGCTCTCACTGTAACATTGACGCCATGAATACCCGTGGTGACATTTTCTCCCTCCCTCCCTCCTTCCCTTCCCCACCCTAACCCCAATGGGAAATGAATTTTGATGATCAGCCCTACTCATAACAGATGATGGAACAGGCATGGAGGGTTGAATGGCTGTTCTTGCTCCTGACTTCTATGTTTCTATGCTTCATCCATCAAACTGCATGGAATACAAACTTGTTCTTCGCAATCTAGCTACTATTCAATATAATTTCAATTGCTTCAAAGCACTTTGGCATGTTCCCTTGTTTTAAATGGCACTATTTACTTGCTATGGAATAGCATGGAATACTTCTTAGATGAGCCAAAACATTATGACCACCTGCCTAATATGCTGTTGGTCCTCTGTGTGCAGCCCATTACACAGCAGGGTGCGATGCACTGTGTATTGTGACACATTCCTCCCGTGACCACCATTAAAATTTTCTGTGACTTGTGCCACAGTAGACCTTCTGTCGGTTCGGACCAGACGGGATAGCCTTCGTTGCCCTTGCACATCGATGAGCCTTGGGCGCCCAACACCCTGTCGCCGGTTTATGGTTTGTCCCTCCTCGGACCACTGTCAGTAGGTACTCACCACTGCTGACCGGGAGCACCCCGCAAGCCTTGCCATTTCAGACATGCTCTGACCGTTGTCTGGCCATAACTATTTGGCCCTTGTCAAAGTCACTCAGGTCTTTACTCCTGCCCATTTCTCCTGCGTCCAACACATCAACTTCAAGAACTGACTGTTCGCTTGCTGCCTAATATATCCCACCCTTTGGCAGGTGCCATTGTAACAAGATAATCAATGTTATTCACGTTGCCTGTCAGTGGTCATAATGTTTTGGCTGATCGGTGTACTTCTTCCTCTAACAATTTCATGATCAATTTATATGTAAAGAAAAAAATTAAATAAATCTGTCTGGAACTATGAAGCTAAAGGGAAAATTAATATACCAGTAAAATTTTCAAAGAGGTATGGATGAACTTGTTCAAAAGACCAACGTTTGGCCTCTCCCTCACACTGGACAAGAAATATAGGTTACCTGCCTGCAGATTAATACATCAAACCCTCTAATTTTCATAGCTACCACAGCACACCACATGCAAATGGCAGATAGCATCAGAGAAAGGAGAATGCAAAGAGTCCAGTGCTTGCACAGCACGATTATGAAGAAAGCTGATAATGTTCCCACGTAAGATCAATGATCAATGATTTGCTGTTACTTGAAATAAACTGACCAATTCAAAATTTGAACAAAATTACCATGGTGCTGATCTAACAGATATATTAAGATCATAGAACATAGCAGCAATACAGGACAGTATAGCAACAATACAGCATAGGAACAAGCCCTTTGGCCCCCAGCAAGTGTTGAACTTGATGACAAGTTCATCTTCTGGACGTGATCCATATCCGTCCATGCTCGGCGTATCCATGTACCTATCTAAAGGTTTCTTAAACATCACTATTATATCTGCTTCAACTATCATACCAGGCATGCACCATTCTCTCTATTAAAAAAATTTGCCCTGCACATTTCCTTTAAACTTTCACTTTCTGATCTCAAAGCTATCCTGTCCATGCCTCTTATTTTATAAACTGCTATTAGGTTGCCCCCCAGCCTCTGGTGCTGCGAAGAAAACAATCTAATGACTGGAGTGCTTGATTATGTTGGTTGCTTTCCCTTCCTGAGGCAGCATGGCGTAGATAGAGTTAATGGCTGGAGAGTGGGAGGCTGGTTTGTGTGATTGACTGGGCTACATCCACAACTCTGCAATTTCATGCAGTCTTTGATGCATTCAGATATGATGCTTTCTATGGTGCTTTGTAGAAATTGGTTAGTCGTTGGAGGCTTTGGTGTTCTTTTTTAGCCATGGCTTCAGTGTGGTTAGTCCTCGAGTCCTTAATCATCCATGATCAAGGGAGTAAAAGTATCGACAATGACACCTGACCTTGTAATTTACCCATTTTAGCCACTCTGGTAAACCTGCTGCTGGTCCTGCTTCAAAGCCACTAGCTGCCTCAGCTGCAGTGTTTCTGACTTGACCATAAAAACTGAGATGCATAATTTTGAGATGTACTGCTGGGTAGTTACTGGGCAGAGTCTAGCTTTCATTTCCAAACCAGCTCGAAAATTTGCCAATGGAGGTAGACTGAGAATAGGCACCATTGATCTTCAAGCCTCTTAGTTTGAGCTCGTGCTTGTCTAATTACTGTTATTGCATCAGCCTCAGCTGCCAGTACAAATCCTGTCCTGGCACATAAACCCATGTACAGATCTGAAAGAAATAAAAAGTAAATTTGAAAATACAATTTGCTGCCAAATGGGCAAGTGAAGATCATCAGATTGCCTTAAATTAGTCTATTTGTATGTAACATCTTCCATGGGATTAATAAATGTAGCACAAAACTGTTCACGTAGAAGATGGATTTGGTGCAATTTGTGCTTTTCCATATTCATCAACTACATAAACTAACATTAAAGGGTAACTGCACCCGTCTGAATAGATACATAATATTAAATGCTATAAAAATGATAGCCGTGCTCTTCTGTGCAAATCAATTAAAATATATTCTAGGGAAAATCCAATGATTTACTTCCATTTACGACCATAAACCTGTCAAACGCTGTCTTTTTAAATAAACTAAGCCAAGATTTTCTTTAATGGGTTTCACTCAACATGAGAACAAAATGTAAAACTCCCATTGGGACAGTGACAGAATTAACACAACTAGACTACTTGCTACAGCCTACGTTTTGCAGGTTTTAAATTTTAATATATTTTATTTCACGCTGGTTTAAAAATAAAATAATTATGTGCATTTATATTGTGCCATTTATATCCTTGGAACATCACACTAGACTTTGGATCTAATCACATTTTTAGATTGATACTAGACCAAGTGGACCCGTTGGGCCCAAACCTCTCTTGCATTGGTACAGCACTCTCTCCCCCCCCTCCCCCCCCCCCCCCCCCCCCTCCCCCCTCCCTCCCCCCCTCCCTCCCTCCGGGCTAAATTGTCGCGCTATCGTGTACCGTTTTGGCTGTTGTTCAGGAACAAACAAACAAACAAGAGTTTTGGATTATAGTTGATGCCAGAATGTCGTGTCAGATTTGCACACTGGATGATCTCATGACTCTGCATGAATCTCATTCTGAGGTGTTGACAAAGAAGTAAACATGACCAAGATTAGGGATAACTTCCATGCCACTCAAAATAGTGATGTGATTTTTTTCTTCCCCCCAACAAACTGGGCGAATAGATAGGAGTTGGGGCTAACATCTCAGCCAAAGGACAAGAGTTGTGAGACAATCGCTGCACACCTTGAATTACATGCCAAAGGTCAGGCAAGTGGGGAATTAAGGGCCAAAACCTTCAGGCTCGGTAATGAACCTGGAGACACAAGAAACAACAGATTCTGGAATCTTGAGCAAACCATCAACTAATGGAGGAACTCAGTATTTGGTAAACACCACGTACCAGAGGAACTCAGTACTTGATTAACACCAAGTGCTGGAGGAACGCGATAAAACATCAAGTACTGGAGGAGACCCATATTTGATTCTGTCTAC
This sequence comes from Rhinoraja longicauda, assembly GCF_053455715.1. Classification (NCBI taxonomy): domain Eukaryota; kingdom Metazoa; phylum Chordata; class Chondrichthyes; order Rajiformes; family Arhynchobatidae; genus Rhinoraja; species Rhinoraja longicauda. Next base: position 17,549,167 of record NC_135957.1, on the reverse strand, counting down.
TTCACTTTAAAGAAATTCATCTCAGAGTGGGAGGAGCCCAATACTGTGACTATACATAGTACTGCAGATACGTTCTCCCCCATGCCCTATATAATTGAAGAAACAAAATCCCACTTCATGTTCAATGATCTTATTAATAATCAATATAATTCTGGTAACATTCCCAATTACTTGTAGTAACTGCATATAAACCTTTTATATGCCATGCACCAGGGCCCCCAGACCCCTGCAATCTCTCACAATTTAGATTATATGGTTTGTTTATATTTTTCTGTCAAAATGGACAACTACGCATTGTGCCCACATTATTATTCTCCGTATGTCAGATCTTTGCCCGCCACTTAACCAATCTGCCAGTCTCAAAGGGTCCCAACCCGAAACGTTTCCTATCCATGTTCTCCAGGGATACTGCCTGATCTACCGAGTTACTCCAGCACTGTGCCGTTTTTGTGCATGTCTTAAAAGCCTCTTTGTGCCACTTCGCTACTTTGCTACTTATCTTCATGTCATTAGCAAGTTTAGCAACCACACCTTCATATAAGCCATTGATAGGGAATATAAACCATTGATGAACCTGTGGCTTACTATTCATTACAAGTAGTCAAACAAAGAATGAGCTTTTATGCCAGGTCTGTTTCCTATTGCTAGCCAATCTTTCAGCAACAACCCGGACTTAATAATTAAACCCGCTGACAAGGGAGGGGCTGTGGTAGTCTGGCGTGCTGACCTCTACCGCACCGAGGCCAGACGACAACTATCAGACACCTCTTCCTACCTATCCCTGGACCATGACCCCACCGATAAACACCAGACCTTCATCAGCAGCACCATCACCGACCTCACCAACTCCGGCGAACTACCCCTCAGTGCCTCCAATCTCATAGTTCCCCAGCCCCGCACGGCCCGATTCTACCTCCTACCCAAAATCCACAAACACAATTGTCCCGGCAGACCCATTGTCTCTGCCTGCTCATGCCCCACCGAACTTATCTCTACCTACCTCGACTCCATCCTATCCCCCCTGGTCAAATCCCTCCCCACCTACGTCCAGGACACCTCACACGCTCTCCATCTCCTGGATAACTTCCGGTTCCCAGGCCCCCACTCCCTCATTTTCACCATGGATGTCCAGTCACTCTACACTTCCATCCCCCACAAGGATGGTCTCGAAGCCCTCCGTTTCTTCCTCGACCGTAGAACCAGCCAATCCCCATCGACCAACACTCTCCTCTGCCTAGCAGAGCTGGTTCTTACCCTCAACAACTTCTCCTTTGACTCCTCCCACTTCCTCCAAACCAGAGGCGTAGCTATGGGCACTCGCATGGGCCTTAGCTACGCCTGCCTCTTTGTCGGGTACGTCGAACAACCCCTGTTCCAGACGTACACTGGCCCCATCCCCGAACTCTACCTCCGCTACATCGACGACTGCATTGGTGCTACCTCTTGCACCCATGCAGAACTCACTGACTTTATACACTTCACCTCCAATTTCCATCCAGCCCTTAAATATACCTGGACTATCTCTGACATCTCCCTCCCGTTTTTGGACCTCACCATCTCCATCACAGGAGAAAAACTAGTGACGGACATTTATTACAAGCCCACCGACTCGCACAGCTATCTGGACTACACTTCTTCCCACCCGGTCCCCTGCAAAAAGTCTATCCCTACTCCCAATTCCTCCGTCTACGCCGCATCTGCGCCCGGGATGAGGTGTTTCAGACTAGGGCTTCCGAGATGTCCTCGTTTTTCAGAAAACGGGGCTTCCCCTCCTCCATTATAGATGAGGCTCTCACTAGGGTCTCTTCTACACCCCGCAGCTCCGCTCTTGCTCCCCATCCCCCCACTCGCAACAAGGACAGGATCCCCCTCGTTCTCACCTTCCACCCCACCAGCCAGCGGATCCAACATATCATCCACCAACATTTCCGTCACCTACAACAGGACCCCACCACTGGCCATATCTTCCCTTCCCATCCCCTCCCCTCTCTGCGTTCCGCAGAGACCGTTCCCTCCGCAACTCCCTGGTCCACTCGTCCCTTCCTACCCAAACCACCCTAACCCCGGGCACTTTCCCTTGCAACTGCACGAGATGCAACACCTGTCTCTTTACCTCCCCCCTCAACTCCATCAAAGGACCCAAACATTCTTTCCAGGTGAGACAGAGGTTCACCTGCACCTCCTCCAACCTCATCTATTGCATCCGCTGCTCTAGATGTCAACTTATCTATATCGGCGAAACCAAGCGCAGGCTCGGCGATCGCTTCGCTGAACACCTGCGCTCGGTCCGCATTAACGCAACTGATCTCCCGGTGGCCCAGCACTTTAACTCCCCCTCCCATTCCCAGTCTGACCTCTCTGTCATGGGCCTCCTCCAGTGCCATAGTGAGGCCCGCCGGAAATTGGAGGAGCAGCACCTCATATTTCGCCTGGGCAGTTTGCAGCCCGGTGGTATGAACGTCGACTTCTCCAACTTCAGATAGCTCCTCTGTCCCTCCCTTCCCCTCCTCCTTCCCAGAGCTCCCTCTATCTTCCTGTCTCCACCTATATCCTTCCTTTGTCCCACCCCCGACATCAGTCTGAAGAAGGGTCTCAACCCGAAACGTCACCCATTCCTTCTCTCCCGAGATGCTGCCTGACCTGCTGAGTTACTCCAGCATTTTGTGAATAAATCGATTTGTACCAGCATCTGCAGTTATTTTCTTATACTTTCAGCTTCACTAATGTGTTACCTCCCACATTATATGCTTTTATTTTCTACAATAGTCTTGATGCAGCACATTATCATAAGGTCTGAGGAAATCTCCCAAAGCTAAACCCACCGTTTCCCTTTATCCACAACACAGTTTGCTTCCCCAGAGAACTGCAGCAAATTGGCCAATGTGATTGCTCTTTCATAAAACAAGTTTACTTTGCCTGCTTACCTTTAATTTTTCTGATTTCCCAGCAGTAACATATTTAATAATAGTGTCTAAAATTTTCCTGATGGCCAATGTTAAAATAACTGCCGACATTTTCCGAATTTCTGTCTCTTTTTGAATAAAATAAGTGCATTTGAGTTACATTCACAGATTTCTCTTGTGTTTTTTTGTGGTCTCCCATGGAACTTTACAGCCAAAGAAATTATGTTCACAGTCACTATTGTACAAATCACAGCAACAAGTTTGTGCACACCAAGCCTTCACAAACAATCATAAAGCGCATAATTTATGGGAGAAAAAAAAGGCACAAAATGCTGGACCAACTCAGCGGGTCAGGCAGCATCTTTGGAGAACATGGATAGTTGACATTTCAGGTCGGGACCCTACTTCAGACTAATTGTAGATGGGAGGGTAGGTGAAGAAAACTGTAAGAGAGAAGGGGCATGACAAAGCCTGGATGGTAATAGGTGGATACAGGTGAGGGGGGTTTGTGACAGGCAGATGGTTCGACAAAGGCCAGAGATGAAAAGATGGAAGATTTGAGACAAAAGGATTGAAGAGTTGTGAATTGTGGAGCTGGAGGAAGGAATGTAGGTACAGAGGGAGAGTGGAGAAATAGGTTTATCCAGGTAGGACATAGGGGAATGAAGGGGGAGGTTAGGGAAGAAAGAGAAATGGTGGGGGTTGTAATTACCAAAAATTGAAGAATTTAATGTTTTTTGCCATGGGTTGTAAGCTACCCAAGTGGAATATGTGGTCCCACTACTCCAATGTGCTTGGAGCCTCACTCTGGCAATGGAGCAGGCCCAGGATAGAAAGGTCCATATGGGAATTGGAAAAGGAGTTTAAATTATTAGCAACCGGGCTTACTGGATTTCCCACATGTTCATGCCAAAAATCCCAAATTGCTGAAAGTGTGTCTTCCATAACTCTGTTTTGTTGCTCTTTGGGCATAACCATTGACTGATCCCTTTTCATACTGTACTGATCTTTGTACAGATCATAATGTCTGTGCTGGGAAAGTTTTATATTCAAGAGGTATGGCAAGTCAATGGGTATTGGAGAAAGTGGGAAAGTGATGGACTATGTACCAGGGGACTCAAACCCCTACAATCCCTCACAATTTAGATGATATATTTTTTGTAAAAATATACAATCATTTTTTTTCTATATTATTATACTACATTTGTCTGATCTTCGCCTGAAATTGGATCAGTTATGATCTAGTGGAATGACAGAGCAGTCTGGGGTAGCGATCTGGCCTACACTGCTTTTATAGTCATGTTTTCATGCAAACATGTGTCCAAATCAATCCAGTTCATATATCCTGAATCCTGTTGTATCACTCTCACTATTGCCATCACAGTTGTAGTAAAATAATTTTACTGCATGGATAGAATAGGTTTAAAGGTTTATGGGCCAAGCGCGGGCAGGCAGGACTAGTGTAGATGGCACATGTTGGTCGGCATGGGGAAGTTGGGCCAAAGGGCCTGTTTCCACACTGTATGACTCTGACTCTATAATTTACGACTGGGGTTTAATGTTGGAGCTTCCAAAATTGCTACTATGAGATCATACACTCCTTTAGCATTAACAATTTACAGAGTGTGTAACTCTGATATTTTTCAAAGTCATTTCCATCAACATGGTTACTTCACCAGCATGGCCAAATATAAAATCTTACTAATTAAATGATTTAAAATAAATTTGTCTATTAAACAGCACATAAACCCATCCATCAGTAATCAATTCAAAATGACCTCAAATTTACAATGCCATGACAATTTTGTTTAACAACATTATTCATTCACAGATAGTATGACCTGTCCTTTGGTTTCTGGTCCAGAATTAGTAATTTTCTCTGATCCCTTAAGTGCCTGGTTAAAGTAATCTATCAAAAATGTATTTGCTTTCAGCATCTGTATGTCACTTCCAGTGGCAGTATTTATCATCCATATCTAATTGACCTTGAACCGAGACATTTGAGTCAACGATATTGATGGGTCTGGAGTTCTCTTTGGGTCAGTGATGGGTGGGAGAGCAGATTTCCTTCTCTGAATAGATTTATATCACAATTCATGAAAATCTGTCATTTTCATTATTGACACCAAATTTGCATTTATTTTTAGCATTTGATTTTTGAATGTAAATTCCCAAGCTGTCGTGTTGGGATCTGAATTCATTTCTCTGGGTGTCTTGTCCAAAGGTCTAGCTAGTAAACCAAAACTTAACAATTACACCATTGTAGCTCAGCACACAAAGAATATTTGGTCTTGCAACAGGAGCTCTGCTTAAGTGGCATACAAATCCAAGCCTCTTCATTAGTCAAAATCAGTTTTCAACGTGCTGACGTCTTCATTTTTATCAGGTTTACCATTTCACTCTCAATCTCAGTGCTACTGTTTGCCTTGAAATATATATTCACCCATTCGCCTCCAAGAAGTGACAGTCTCTCGTGTTTTAATATAGATTCTAGAACTCCCACTTTTGCTCAAATGCATCTGTGCTACCATCCTGCTTCATTCCTGTTTAATAGTTGCAAGGCCTAACTCAATGATATCAAACCTTTAATTATCTGGTGCATGAGTCTAAAATCAAGTCTGGTCACTTCCAGTTTATATTCACTGTGACTGACCCAGCCGTTATGAATGCACAACTAATCGAAGCAGTGACTGCTTTTAGCCACTTAAAGCCATTATGTTTATTCACAAAATGCTGGAGTAACTCAGCAGGTCAGGCAGCATCTCGGGAGAGAAGGAATGGGTGACGTTTCGGGTCGAGACCCTTCTTCAGACTGATGTCGGGGGTGGGACAAAGGAAGGATATAGGTGGAGACAGGAAGATAGAGGGAGATCTGGGAAGGAGGAGGGGAATGGAGGGACAGAGGAGCTATCTGAAGTTGGAGAAGTCGACGTTCATACCACCGGGCTGCAAACTGCCCAGGCGAAATATGAGGTGCTGCTCCTCCAATTTCCGGCGGGCCTCACTATGGCACTGGAGGAGGCCCATGACAGAGAGGTCAGACTGGGAATGGGAGGGGGAGTTAAAGTGCTGGGCCACCGGGAGATCAGTTGCGTTAATGCGGACCGAGCGCAGGTGTTCAGCGAAGCGATCGCCGAGCCTGCGCTTGGTTTCGCCGATATAAATAAGTTGACATCTAGAGCAGCGGATGCAATAGATGAGGTTGGCCATTATGTGTTCTTCATGCAGTATCATGCAGAGTGATAGGCAAAAAACATGGAGAACTCTAAATATATCTGGCTCATTCTTTGATCATCTCATACTGGGGATATATGCATGGTGCATACAAGATCAAACACATCGTATTTACATGTATATGTTCAAAACCAAGGCTAATTCTTGCTATCTCCAGAACAGAACCTATCTCGCAATCTTCTCTCGGAGACAAGGATACTGAACCCTAGCTTGGAATTGAATTGGCATTCCTTTGAAGAGGTCACTGATGGTCTGTTTATGTTAAGATTAAATATACCCCACATAAAAATACTTTGCAAATTGTGACAAAGAGCCAGTGATTACAATCAGATCTTGGCAAAGTTGAAAGAACAAAAAAGATTACAAAAAATGGTGAACACTGCCCCATCCAACACAGGTACTGACATGCCCACCATCGAAGCGATCTACTGCAGTTACTGCCTCAAAAATGCATGGGTGCACACCACTCTGGCCATGCTCTCATTTCAATCCTGCCATCGGGAAGAGGGTATAGGAGCCTGAAATCCAGATTCTTGAGCAGCTTCTTCCCAACAGACTATTAAACACTATGATCTCCAACTAAACTCCGAACTAGGAACTGCCTTGATTGCACTAGGGACTTGGGGCATTGTTTTTGCGTTTACATTTTTTTTTACTTTGATTTTTTTAAACATTGAACTTATGTGTGTTTATGATGGATGTATACTGAGTTCTATGTTTACATTTCTGTTGTGCTGCTGCAAGTAAGAATTTAATTGTTCCATTTTTGTACGTACGCCAATATATGACATCCTGACACTTGGCTCTTGACTCTCTTGTAGCATTCAACTTAAAAATAATTGAAATTGCATCAATTGCAACATTGGGTGGTGGAGTTTTATTCACTGTTTTAAACACTAAATACACATTATGATGACGGGAGAGAAAAACTGTAAGATCTGGGGGTGTCGCCGTTGCTGCAGAAATCCCTAGAACTGAAGCTGTTGGTGGTGCTGTCAAACAAATCTGGCGCTGTATTTTGATACATTGCCTTCAGGAGCCCCATTGTAAACATCTTGATCTACATAGTGAACTCAACTTTTGAAATTCAGAGTTCAATGAGCATATGTTTCTATGTAGCATGTTTACTGAATACAACTAAAAAAAAATGTTCTGAGCTAAAACCTACCACAAAATGGTGCAGATGTATAGCCAAATATATTTAACATTTGTAAAGTCATTTTGCAGAGGGGGAAAACTTGTCAGAATCCAGCAAAATATAGGCCAAATGAAAATGTGAAAACTGCAGACGCTGCAAATTTGTAACAAAAACAGAAGATGTTGGAAACCTTCAGCAGGTCAAAGAGCATCTGCGGAAAGAGAAGCAACTTTAATGTTTCAGGTCAAAGACCATTTCTCAGAACTGGGAAAGGGAGGTTAAAGTGATCATTATTTCTGCTTTTCTTTCCATCCTTTTATTGTTGAAAGCACTTCCTGACATTTCAAAATCTGTACTTTGATAATTTTATTCACTTCAAAATCCAAAAAGGCCACGATGCAGTTAAGATAGGATAGATAATAATGTAGATTGCAGAACCTTAATCTGCATCAGTTGTGATAACTGGAGGAATTCTATCAACCAACACTTGAAGGAAGTCTCGCACTCAACATTATTTAGTAATGACGATCACATCTATTTTTTGCACTGAACTTTAGGCATTGCTGAAGTTTTTGTGTCATTATGGCAAAATGTCTGCCTTTATGAAACTTGAAATAGTGAGGGTTTATAAAAAGTCTACATCTTCACGAGTGAAATAGATGCAATAATCGGACAGGCTGAAAGAAGGAATGCCTTTCATGAGAAACCCATTGAAATAAATTTGCTTGGATGGTTGAGGCAGAATGCTTAAAATACGAAGAGACCTGCCTTTGATGAATTAATGTTATTCCTTCAAGTGGCCAGGTAGGAAGCGCAATGGGGACTGGAGATGAAAAAATGCAATTAAGTTGGCATTAATGGCCGTCATCCTATTATCTTGAAAGTTTGGAGGCTGTGAACTCCTAAAAGCATAAAGATCTTAAGACTCCTTTGTGCACGATTCCAGGTCTAACTGCTAGTTTTTATTGCTAGCTTGGAAGCAATGGATACTATCAGTACTGAGAAGTTTGTATTGCCTATCATATCTGATCTCAAAGATGCATTTTGAGACTGTATCCTCATCAAAAATTCTGAAATGAATTGTTGGGTAATTATTGAAATTAGCTGTTACATTTGCAAAAAGCAATTTCCTGAAAGAATCATTGAGCATCAACTTTGTTTTGTAAAGCAAATTTATGCTTTAAATATCTTACTTAAATTTATGTACAATTTATGTTTTATCGTAATTACAATCATTTTTTAAACAAACAGCAATTTAGCCCATACAAAGATGTCCTCAGGCAATATCTTTCATTTTCCAGATTGCAAAGATACTTGTAATGCTCTAGTGAATAACTAATGCTGAGACAAAAATGGAAGATGCTGGAAACAGTTCACAGATCAGGTAGCATCTGTGGAGAGAGATACAGGGTTAATGTTTCAGGTCAATGACACTACATTAGACCTCCGATGCTGCCTGACCTGCTGAGTATTTGCAGCATTTTCTATTTTTGTTTTAGATTTCAAACATATGCTTTTTATTTTCATTTACTTTGACCCAACCACATTAAACAATTAGTTCAGGTTAACACAATCAACTGGTTACCTTGTCCTCACTGTCAACTGAAGAACCTGTTGCACTGACACCAGGTCCTGTTTCATATCTACCCATGGTAGGAGACCAACGTTGATATCCAGCACAACAATGCCTCAATTTTACAATTCACATCCATGTTTTCAAATCACAGAGTGGCTTAAATCTCCTTAATTCTTTAACCTCCGGTCTACAAGACACCTGATGTCCATTATTTCTGGTTTCTTGACCATCCTCTAGTTTATTGTGTTCACCGGGTAACATGGCTTCCATTCCCAAAACTCAAAACTCTTAACGTAATTCACAAATCCTTTATGATAATCGTTAAAATGTAAGTTTTTGACCAATGTTTTGTGAGCATCCTAATGTGCACACTAATGTGCACATATGTGCCAGGTGGATGATCCATCTTGGCCTCTTCCAGAGGTCCCCAGCGTGATCGATCTCTGCCTCCATCCTATTTGATTCACTCCACGTGATACTAAGAACCAGATAAAGTAATTAGATGCATCAAAGGCGAGAGGCCCTGACAACATTCTGGTAATAGTCCTGACGAGTTGTGCTCCAGAGCTTGCTGCATCTTTAGCCAAGCTGTTCCAGTAGCAGTGATGCACCACAGCAACTCACTGAAAGTCCTTTTTTGATAGAACCTTCCGAATACATGGCCTCTACCAGCTGGAAAGATAAGAACATCAAAAGCGTGCAAACAACACCACCTGGAAATTGTCGTCCTAGTCACATACCTTGTTAATTGCTGTTGAGGGCGTGCAGCGTAGGTTCACTAGGTTAATTCCCGGAATGGCGGGACTGTCGTATGTTGAAAGGCTGGAGCAATTAGGCTTGTATACACTGGAATTTAGAAGGATGAGGGGGGATCTTATTGAAACATATAAGATAATTAGGGGATAATTAGGGGATAATTAGGGGATTGGACACATTAGAGGCAGGAAACATGTTCCCAATGTTGGGGGAGTCCAGAACAAAGGGCCACAGTTTAAGAATAAGGAGTAGACCATTTAGAACGGAGATGAGGAAGAACTTTTTCAGTCAGAGAGTGGTGAAGGTGTGGAATTCTCTGCCTCAGAAGGCAGTGGAGGCCAGTTCGTTGGATGCTTTCAAGAGAGAGCTGGATAGAGCTCTTAAGGATAGCGGAGTGAGGGGGTATGGGGAGAAGGCAGGAACGGGGTACTGATTGAGAGTGATCAGCCATGATCGCATTGAATGGCGGTGCTGGCTCGAAGGGCTGAATGGCCTACTCCTGCACCTATTGTCTATTGTCTATTGTCTATTGACTTGGAAATATATTGGGCATTCCTTCACCAGTGGGTCAGCATGCTGCCACTCTCTCCCCAACAGCAACGTGGGTAAGCCCACACCCTCAAAGATTGTAGCGGTTCAAGAAGGTAGCTCACCATACCCTTTGTGGACAACTAAGGATGGCTCAGCCCATGAAACCTGCATCACTTGAATGAATAAGAAGCCCAAGATGGTGACAGCCTGGAATTCCATGGACATTTAACTGCAGGATGAGACTACAAGGGCAACTCCATCCATAATAATGGCATGGTTGAGCATATGAGTTGACCTAAGGGCACTGTGGCATCTATATTTTCGGTGGATTCTGCAATAGAAGCTGAGTTCACTGCCATCAGTCACTGCAACATTTAAATGCTTTCATTGGACTGAGTCTCCTTCTGTACTGAAAGGATGGGTTCTAGGCTCCACACAAAGTTAAATGCAATGTGGGAACCAGGCTCCCCAGGGCTGCCTGATGTTTCAAGCACCAATTATCTTGAGGTCCATATCCTGCCATCTAAAGACTGCCTCACAGTGCACATTGGCATCTTTTGAGGGCTGGCATATTGGCTACCATTAACGGTGCATATATATATATATATATATATATATATATATACATGTACATATAGAAAAGATATGTCAACCTTCAGAAGATGCCAATTCATGCCTCTTGACACATCATCGCCAAATCTTTTATCTAAGCTATCCTGGATTCCATGTGAAATACATATATCTGAGATGCAGTTGGATGAATGTCCATGACTGTCACAGAGTGTTTCTTTCTTAACTTTCTGTGCTCTGGAGGTGACAAATGGCCTGGTAATAGTGCTTGACTATTTGATAGGAGATAGGGCGGCACGGTAGCGCAGCGGTAGAGTTGCTGCTTTACAGCGAATGCAGCGCCGGAGACTCAGGTTCGATCCTGACTACGGGTGCTGCACTGTAAGGAGTTTGTACGTCCTCCCCGTGACCTGCGTGGGTTTTCTCCGAGATCTTCGGTTTGCTCCCACACTCCAAAGACGTACAGGTATGTAGGTTAATTGACTGGGTAAATGTAAAAAATTGTCCCTAGTGGGTGTAGGATAGTGTTAATGTGCGGGGATCGCTGGGCAGCGCGGACTTGGTGGGCCGAAAAGGCCTGTTTCCGCGCTGTATATATATGATATAATATGATATGAATAGGGCACTGGCCAGACAGGGAAGTGAGTGAGATACAAACCGTATGAATTGACATTGCAGAATAAGGCAGAAGTGGGAAGTGAGAAGAGGGATTTATTTTACCAGAAATATCTAGTTTCCAAGGTGCTTAAATTTGTTACAAATTTGCCAGAACAGCACAAGGCTCAGATCTGGGGATAATTACAAAGTGAAGAACCCTATCATTATTGTTCACAATAATTTATCGCCTGAAGCACTCAAATTCACACACCAACAGGGAAGTTAATTCAAGGTCACTTTTCTAATGGAAGAGTAGAATTCCCCTATACATTTAAATTATATTAAGTACAATTTTAACCCAGGGTAGTAAATGAGAAACCATCCTGAACATATTAATTCAAACACCAAACTGACAGCATTCTGACATTCAAAGAACCAGGGTTGCAAATATGACTCAATTGTATAAAAGCCCTGCAATGTATAAACCAAATAAAGAAAGGCAATATTTGCTGCAGATTTATATATTGAAAGGTTTTCCATTATAGCTGTCACTTTGATTCATTAATGCACAGAGTGATTATGCAGGACAATGCTCTCCCTGTTGTGTTACAACTGAAAGGAAAATGGCACCCAAGTGCACATTAAGTGAAAGGCAATAATTCATGCACATCTAACACATGCATCTCTGGTGTGTTGCATTGTTAATACTTATTAATTGTGCTACAGAGCATGTGAGTTATTAAACCTATTGTAATGAAGGAGCTAATGTGCAGCTACATCACATTGCTCCATTAAATTTAGAGGATCATAACATGCATTGAGTGCATAATGGCCTCCAAGCCAAAACCACTCCAACACACATGAGTATTCAGTTGTCTAGCAGAGCTATAGTAATTGTGGAACAGAGATGTTTGAGAGGTGGTTTTATTAAAGGTACACAACATCATTGCAAAATCAAACTAGGTCAACTCCTTCCTCTCACATTAACCCTATGTTTGCACTTTTGATACACCTACCACCATTCACAATTGTATATACCTCTAATCAAATTACCACATCATCAGATTGATGGGCTTTCTGTGCAGGAACAATTCAGATTCCATGACCTTGAAATGAACTGTTGGAGGAACTCAGTGGGTCAGGCATCATCTGTGGATGCACAACAATGATTGACTTTGTAGGTCGAGACTCTGCATCACGTTCTGAAATGGCAACCGTCCCTTTGCCATCACATGAGGGCGGCACGGTAGCGCAGCGGTAGAGTTGCTGCTTTACAGCGAATGCAGCGCCGGAGACTCAGGTTCGATCCTGACTACGGGTGCTGTACTGTAAGGAGTTTGTACGTTCTCCCCGTGACCTGCGTGGGTTTTCTCCGAGATCTTCGGTTTCCTCCCACACTCCAAAGACGTACAGGTATGTAGGTTATTTGACTGGGTAAATGTAAAAATTGTCCCTAGTGTGTGTAGGATAGTGTTAGTGTGCGGGGATCACTGGGCGGTGCAGACTTGGTGGGCCGAAAAGGCCTGTTTCCGCGCTGTATCTGAAATATGAAAAAAAACAAAAAAAACATGTGCTGTCTGACCTGCTGGGTTCATTCAGCAGCTTTTTTTCCCTGTTGCTCCAGATTCCATCATCTACCGTATTTGCTGTTTCTTGTGTCTCAGATTCTACGGTCATTGTTTGCTCCGCAGGTTGTCATACCATTGAAACAGATAGAATAGAGCAAGGCCAATGCAACAATTAGCCAATGAGTCCCGTATCTCGTGCAGTATTTTTCTTTTTCAGTTTTTATTTAATTTCCTATTGAAAGTTACTCCCAGAACTGTTTTCACCACCTTTTCACGGAGTCTGTTCCAAATTATAACAACATATTGCATTATAACAAGCTAATTTCTCCTCAGGATATTTCAACAATTACTTTCAATTTAACATGTCTGGTTGCTGGGACATCACGGGATACAAGTTGAGAACGAAAGCGGTGTTGAGGTGCAAAATTCAACTGAGCACTTACTGATTTGTGAAGAGGTTCCAAGGGATCGAATAGTTTACTCCTGCTTATATTACTTTGGAATATAGAACGTAAAACAGTACAGCACAGGAACTGGCCCTTCAGTCCACAATGTCTGTGCCGAACATGATGCCACGTTGATCTCCTCTGCCTGGATGTGATTCATATCCCTCCATACCCTGCATATCCATGTGTCTATTGAAAAACTTTTTAAATGCCACTGTCACAGCTGATTTCAACACCTCTCGGGTTCAGGGGTGTAGCGGTTAATTACTGGATTAGCAGTCAGACTTCTGAAGCATTGACCAAGAGACTTGAGTTCAAGATCCACCATGGCACCTGGGGAGGTTAAATATAAGGGCAGCATGGTGGCGTAGAGGTAGAGCTACTGCTTTGCAGCATCAGAGACCCGGGTTCGATCCTGACTACGGGTGTTTGTCTGTACGGAGTTTATACCTTCTCCCTATGACCTGCGTGGGTTTTCTCCAAGATCTTTGGTTTCCTCCCACACTCTAAAGACATACACATATGTAGGTTAATTGGCGTGATATAAATGTAAATTGTCCCTAGTGTGTAACTAGGATAGTGTTAGTGTCCACGGGTCGCTGGTCGGTGCGGACTCGGTGGGCCGAAGAGCCTGTTTCCGCGCTATATCTCTCAACTAAACTAAAAAACTCTCCCTGTAATCGGACGACCAAAACTGCACACATTACTCCGAATGTGGCTGAAGCAACGTTTTGTAAATCTGCAACATGTCTTCCTGACTATTACACTCAATGTCTCAACTGATGAAGGCAAGCATATCATACAACTTTGCTTTGCAATCCTGTCAGTGAAAATAATTTCTCACTATTTATCCTGGCAAAAACCTTTCATAACTTTGAACATATTCTTGATATGTTTCTATTCCAAGAAACCTAACCATTTTCCTCTACCTCTTTGTCATCCTTCACAAGAAGAGTAATTATAGGAAGCACAGCATGTGGGTCTCTCAAGTCAACCTGGACAGTTGGTTGCCATTTATAACTCAGTGCACATGCAAGGTTACAGCACCAAAATGAGCTGTCCTTCCTTCGTGTCAACTGACATAATTCAACTTCCAGCACATTCCCCACATCCTTTGAAACTCCTCCTCTTCAACCAACAACTCGGTTTCTTTCTGCAAGAATTGATGGCGTCTTCTTCAATAGCTCTATTCTAGGGTTAGAGTTTAGCATTATTTTTCCCTCTATGATTGACAGGTTGACTACCAACATATCAAAAGTGGTAGGTTGGCAAATAATATCTATACATCTGACTCTCACAGTCACCTGACAACCAATTTAGTCCCATAGTTCTTCAGAGCCTTTCTTCCAAAGCCAAAAGCAATCTCCATATGACAGATCTAACAGACAAGAGCTCCTGTCAAGGGCTGGTGATATCAATCTTGTCAAGCCGGTTTCTATATTAGGCAATTAATCATGACAAGTTTCAATTATTTCTCTGTTATATCCTAAAAAAAACTAACATCTCAAACAAAAACAAATGCACCAGAAATACAAAGCAGCTTACAAGGCTTATTTTCAAACCTTTGAATTTCTGGAGTTGTTTTGGTGTAGAAACTATTTCCAGCAGCAGAATGTGTCTAACTAAAGGACGCAACTTAAGGTAATTGGCAAAAAGAAGTATAGAGGATGTAACATTGTTTGATTGGTACAAATTTTGCCGAAGCAGACGCATTAGATGCATAATATCAGTCAAAGATAATATCCTTTTTTTTCCCCAAAAACATTTTGAAGACATTTTATTTGCTTTTTTCCCCCCACAAAACGGGTTATGACTAAGTCAGCTGATATTGAGCTGCGTTTGTGTCGGGGAATGTGATGTTATGTCTGTTCCCATTTCCTGAGCCAAGTATGATACATGTGCAATAGCTTCATTGTCTCCTAACCTGAGGAAAGACGTTTTTGCCTTAGAGGGAGTACAGAGAAGGTTCACCAGATTGATCCCTGGGATGGCGGGACTTGCATATGAGGATAGACTGGGCTTGTACTCGCTGGAATTTAGAAGACTGAGGGGGGATCTTATAGAAACATATAAAATTCTTAAGGGGTTGGAGAGGCTAGATGCGGGAAGATTGTTCCCGATGTTGGGGGAGTCCAGAACCAGGGGTCACAGCTTAAAGATAAGGGGGAAGTCTTTTAGGACCGAGATGAGAAAATATTTCTTCACACAGAGAGTGGTGAGTCTGTGGAATTCTCTGCCACAGAAGGTAGTTGAGGCCAGTTCATTGGCTATATTTAAGAGGGAGTTAGATGTGGCCCTTTTTGCTAAAGGGATCAGGGGGTATGGAGAGAAGGCAGGTACAGGCTACTGAGCTGGATGATCAGCCATGATCATATTGAATGGCGGTGCAGGCTCGAAGGGCCGAATGGCCTACTCCTGCACCTATTTTCTATGTTTCTATGTTTCTATATAGGACAAGCTAAATAAGATTGCATAAAGGCAACCATTTATTGTAAATAACTTATTTATTCGGAAAAAGTTAGGCCCAAAATAAGTCATATAAAGTTAGGCCCAAAATAAGTCTATGCTGATGTTGATGCTTTGAATAAGCTTTCTCCCATCCATCTTCATCTCACCATTACCATATCCTTCAATCCCATTCTTATCCATCTTTCCGTCAAATCCATCTATATTATCTTTCTCGATTGGATTGTGTGTCTGAGTTTCCACATTTTCTCCACTCGCTTGTTGAAGCCAGAGTTTGCTCTTTCATGATAAATTAAGTAATCAAGGGAGAAATATTACACGATTAATATCGATTTTAATTTTAACAAATATAACTCTGCACAAAATGCACAAACGGCAAGAAGAAGAATTCTGATACAATCTTTAAAAAAAACATAAAGGAAAGGCTGATGATAAACACTTGGCTGCTACTTTGATGCTCATCTCCTGCTTTAGAACTGTTCAAATGTCAGGAGATGTTTGATATCACTCGCAAATATGATGGAAGTCTGCAACAATGTTCTTGTTGGTAGAATATTTTATCAGATAGGTCTTCTTAAAATAAAATGTGAGCAAACAGCAAGAGCTTTGTCCACATAGCAACAGTACTATCCAATCTAATTTTAGAATGCCAAAGCACGTTGTCTAGATTGTTTTCAAGGTGCTTTTGATACAGTAGCATTTGGAAAGAATAATTCTGAATGAATTAGTTTAAGTACACAAACTGAATTACCAGACCATGAGCGTATATGGAGAAAATTACAAGGATGGCAGAGTTGCAAAGAAAAGTGGAACAATAATTGAATTCTCATGTTTTTTTTATCACTAGGCTGTAAAAATATGATTAATTTGAACAGTCTACCTTGCATATCAGATTTTGGAACATAGATTTGCACAGAATTTGTAATAATACCGATAGGAAATTGCGAAAAAACTATCCATTAATCTGTGTTTAGCAGAAGCTCCAGATGCAATATTGTGCTCCATTTAGTGAAATCAAACCAACCATTGATCCAGTCTCAACATTTCAGTTCGAGGATAAGAATTGCTGAGTCATTTAAATGCATTCACATAACAAATACAGTTTATCTTTTTTTTAAATAATCCATCCCAAGCAAGGGTTTTTTCATCATAAATTATTGAAAACTCACTGCTGGACACTCATTTACTGACTGCTAAACCTGTTCTTCTCTGGGACACTCACTGACCATGTGTTTATAGCTCTGTTAACAAGTCCCATTGCACTTTGATCTGTCAGATGTCGCTCACGGAAATGTTTCTGACATTCCTTCAATTATTCCGTCATAATTGAAGTATCATGACCATTTGTCAATGATTTTTGCATGGAGTCAAATGTTTGTTACACAGCTTTTCAAATATGATGTTAGTTTGCATAATTTTCTTGTCAAAATAGTGACAGGTGTCTTTCGAAATGGAGTCATTCAGCCCAAAATGTTCATGGTGATACTGATGCTTCCATATGAGTCACTGCCAACCCTATTGCCAGATGCACCCAGTGATACTACCTTTTGATAATTCAGAAGATAGACACAAAAAGCTGGAGTAACTCAGCGGGACAGGCAGCATCTCTGGAGAGAAGGAAAGGGTGACGTTTCGGGTCGAGACCCTTCTTCAGACTGGTTAGGGATAACGGAAACGAGAGATTTCGACAGTGATGTGGAGAGATAAAGAACAATGAATGAAAGATCTGCAAAAATGTGACAATGATAAAGGAAACAGGCCATTGTAAGCTGTTTGTAAGGTGAAAATGAGAAGCTAGTGCAACTTGTATCACAAAATGCTGGAGTAACAGCGGGTCAGGCAGCATCTCTGGAGAGAAGGAATGGGTGACATTTCGGGTCGAGACCCTTCTTCAGACTGATGTCAGTGGGGCGGGACAAAGAAAAGATATAGGTGGAGACAGGAAGACAGTGGGAGAACGGGGGAGGGGAAGAGAGGGACAGAGGAGCTATCTAAAGTTAGAGAAGTCAATGTTCATACCGCTGGGCTGTAAGCTGCCCAAGTGAAATATGAGGTGCTGTTCCTCCAATTTGCGGTGGGCCTCACTATGACACTGGAGGAGGCCCATGACAGAAAGGTCAGACTGGGAGTGGGAGGGGGAGTTGAAGTGCTCAGCCGCTGGGAGATCAGGTTGGTTAGGGCGGACTGAGCGAAGGCGTTGAGCGAAACGATCGCCGAGCCTGCATTTGGTCTCGCCGATGTAGATAGGTTGACATCTGGAACAGCGGATATAATAGATGAGGTTGGAGGAAGTGTAGGTGAACCTCTGCCTCATCTGGAAAGACTGTTTGGGTCCTTGGATGAAGTTGAGGGGGGAGGTAAAGAGACAGGTGTTGCATCTCCTGAGGTTGCAGGGGAAAGTGCCTGGGGAAGGGGTAGTTTGGGTAGGAAGGGACAAGTGGACCAGGGAGTTATGGAGGGAATGGTCTCTGCGGAAAGCAGAAAGGGGAGGAGATGGGAAGATGTGGCCAGTAGTGGGATTCCGTTGGAGGTGATGGAAATGTTGAGGGATAATTTGTTGTATACGCTGGCTGATGGAATGGAAGGTGAGGACAAGGGGGACTCTATCCTTGTTATGAATGGGGGGAGGGGGAGCAAGAGCGGAGCTGCGGGATAAGGAAGAGGCCCTCGTGAGAGCCTTATCTATAATGATAGAGTGGAAGCCCCGTTTCCTCCCCCCATTCGTAACAAGGATAGAGTCCCCCTTGTTTTCTCTCCCTTTACCCACATCAACCCGTTTTAATCTTTAAGTTGTGTAGAAAGGAACTGCAGATGTCGGTTTAAATCGAAGATAGATACAAAATGCTGGAGTAACTCATCCAGAGGCAGCATCTCTGGAGAGAAGGAATGGGTGACGTCTTGGGTCGAGACCCTTCTTCAGACTGAAAGTCACGGGAAAGGGAAACGAGAGATATAGACAGTGATGTAGAGAGAGAGAGAGAGTCTGTGTTAGTTAATTAGCCCAACTATATGAAGCAAGAAATTGCAACCAAAGTAGTTCAAAACAGCAGCATCAGTGCAGCAGCAGTAATTGGGTATGAAAATTAATTAGGGCTACATCACCATCATGTACAAAATAGCTGTTGGTTTTCTGGAAAGCCACCAAAATGAGGATAATGCTAAAATACCAATAATTTTAATAGAAAAAATAATTAAACGACTTTTCATTAAGGGTTAATTACTTAAACAACAATAATGTTTAACCTGCAGACATATTAACTCTGCTACAAATTCAACATTTTGCCCTGATAATGGTTGACAATAGACAATAGACAATAGGTGCAGGAGTAGGCCATTCAGCCCTTCGAGCCAGCACCGCCATTCAATGCGATCATGGCTGATCACTCTCAATCAGTACCCCGTTCCTGCCTTCTCCCCATACCCCCTCACTCCGCTATCCTTAAGAGCCCTATCCAGCTCTCTCTTGAAAGCACCCAACGAACTGGCCTCCACTGCCTTCTGAGGCATTGAATGTGTAGCAAAACAGGAAGAAGGAAGCAATTGTTAGTTCCGTTCATGTTCATGTTCAGTTCAGTTTAATTTATTGTCATGTGTACTGAGGTACAGTGAAAAGCTTTTGTTTCAAAAGGTTTAAATTGGGAGATTGTTCACGGTCTTTCTGCTCAAGCTCTTCCTGAATGTTAATGGAGCTGTTTTGGAATAGAGGGGACAGAAACCTAGCAATTCATCAGCACCTTTACAAGAGCAGCACCTTGGTCCCACTGAATCTTCCTTACTGTTGTTCCATGAGCCTTGTTAATGAATTTCTGGGCACACGTACTACTTTTTCAGGAAAAAGTCCATTAATTTTCTGGTACAGCCCAAACAGAAAGGCCTTTCCATCACCAACCCATTGAGGAGAATGTGGGGAATGTAGCTGGGGATGACGAAAGGGTTATGGATCGATAGGTGGTGACATACAGGGCAAGTGTATGATGCTGGTACCTAGTAAAATAGGAGGTTGGGTGTTGATTATTATCAGGAGGGGCAGTAGCAAGGGAAGCAAAGAGAGAGGAAATCAGTGAATAACTTTAAAAAGATAAAGTCAGGTTTCCAGCTTGGAGCTGTGGTCTGCTGAGAGACCCCATCTTCAATTTGCAAAGCTGTACTCTTAACAATGCTATAATAATCTGCTGCAGCTGAATGGATCAATAATAGATGTACCATAGATAAGCATGTCCTAATATCTCCAAGAATGTTCCAAGCAATCATTGCAACAGGAAGTAAGTTCATTTTTATTGCTTATTCTAATTGGTCTTATTGTTGAACTGCGGGTAATTTTTCATTTCACTACACATTTATGTGTATGTGACAAATAAATTGACTATTGACTATTAATATACATGCATGTCCAATGAGAGAAACAGCTCATGGGTACAGAGGTAATTCATGATGCAAAGGTGGTAGTTGAACCTTTGGAGTGGTGCATTTTAATCAAACGTTAATTTGTTAAAGTTCCATTCAGGAAACTGACTTTCATACAAGTAACACTGAGGATTACAAAGAGAATTATTGAGGGATGAGATAGCATTGCGAGTTGACTAGAGACACAATGCCTAAAATGGCCTCCTTCTATGTCATGAGGAAATATGTATAACTCGATCGCTCAGAAATTGCCTCACACACACCTGGTTCAAACTTGTTCATTCACAGCAAATTCTCTCACATTCTCTCACATCATATGTTCAAATTTCATGTTGCTTGAAATGATCTCTGATTGTGGTCTGCAATTTACCAATTAAAAATACCGTAAAGTGAATCAATCCAGTTATGCAAACAAACCTACTTAGATTTCTTCCAAACACAAGAGAGGTTTCGCTTCCAAATTAAAAGGTGGAATCTGAAATAATTAAGTAGCTCAAAACCTTAACTTAAAGATCCTTTCAGCTGAAGTTTTACTTTCCTGGTCAACACAATCCTGAAAATGAGGCTTGGTTATGGAATTTAAAACATCACAGTTCACAATAACATAAACATACCCATATCATCATTAATAACATCTGCATCAACATGGGTATTCATTTTAAAATAATAATGCCTTAAAATTGGAACTTTCTGTTCCTTCATTAATACTTTTACTTTAAGGCCTCAGGGTCATTGAAAACCAATTTTTTTCCCCCCAAAGTTGTTATTGGAGTAAAAGGATTCACAATTGCATACAATAATTTTAAGGGCCTGTTCCAGTTACGTGATTTTTAAGGCAACTGCCGTCGACTGTCAAAGTTGTAGCGGATCGCCAACATTTCCTTTTACCCTATGACAATGACCACGACAATGCCGAGTCAGGTCGATACAAGTTACTTTTTTTTGTGAAACTAGCACCTGGCTAAGAGATTACACTGTCTTTGGAAACATTGCAAAATTCCCACGCTTACCTGACCATCAAACTGTCGCCTCCAATCTACCTGTCAAATGTCCTGATGGTAAATAAATTGGTTAAACAAAACTATCTTCTGGTATCTTCAAATGCCTTTTCTTAATTAAATATTACGTGCTTCTAAATGCATCTGCGACAACCTAGCAAACCTGGGGACAGCATGCGACAACGCCCGCAATAAGCTACGATATCTGGCGACAAGCCAGCTGCCACCGAGAAATTTCTATCAGGAAAACTTTTCCACGCCGCGCCGAGATCCGCTACAATTCATTGAAGACTCCTCACGATCATGCCCGCGACACCCCGGCGAACGTTCGGCGACAGCCTAGTCACCGGGAGTCGCCTTAAAATCTCCTAAGTGGGACAGGGCCTTTAGTTTTCAGGGCAAGGAAGTATTTATAATTGGAAATATTTTAAAATAAACTGAATTCTAATATTTAAAATCTTTTAATGGCAAAACCACAGTATCTATCTGTGCTGCCATCTTCAGGGATACTTGGACTTGCACATCAAGGTCCCTCTACTTAATGCTGCCACAGGCCCAACCATTCATTAGATCTGATCTGTTCCGGTCTTATTAGTGCTTTAAAAACATATTAGTCCACACTTTTTGTAATTAAAATTCATCTAGTTTTGCTCTGTCTATTTTATCAACTTGTCTGTATCATCCTAGTGCCTTGGATTGGCTGCTGACTATCGACAACATTGCCATTTTTATGTCAGCTATAAAATAACTAATCATACCTCCTACGTTTACATTTCTATTCTTAGAATATATAGGAAGCAGTAAGGATTCTAGCAATGATCCCTGGGGCACACTATTGATCACAGGTTTCCAATTTCAAAAGCATTCCATCTTCAACTTGCTCTCCTTCCTATTACCAAGACAATTTTGGATTTGATTTGCCCTGGATCACCTGCTTTAACCTTTTGGTCAAGCCTTTGACATGGGACCTAGTTCACAGCCTTACTGAAGTCCACAGTGACTATATCAACCATACTGCCCTCATTTATTAACTCTTTGAAAAATCCAGTCAGGTTGGTCAGACAGGATATCTCTCTCTCTCTCTCTCTCTCTTTTGTTGGGCTCATGTGAGAAAGTAAGATGATAAATAAGAGTTGACCATGTGACCCCTTGAGACATCCCCACTGCTTGATAAGATCATAACTGAACTGCTGATCTACTTTCCCATTTATCCATTGAATGGCTTGCTGTCTAAAAGTCTATTAATTTCAACTTTAAATCAACTCAATAATTAAGCATTCATTGTCCTCTGTTATAGAGATTTCCAGTGGGAGGTGTCATTTCTCCTCACCTTTATCTGTTATCTCGACTCCCCAACCTGAAGACATGGTATCTTGACAAATATCCTTGCAGTCACTCTCTGAATCTTACATATCTCATTCTTCTGAATCCCTTGAGCATTGGCTGATTTTGCCCAAATCTCTCCCCTGTAAGAAAGCCATCTTTTCTCAGGAATGAATCTATGCTGCACCAGTTCCAAGGAAGAAATTAGGACAAAGAACTAGAACTATAAACTGATATAATTCCAGCAAAACCTCTCTGGTTTTCTGCTCCATTCCCCTTGCAATAAACACCAGCATATCATTTGTCTTTCTAATTATTTGCTGTACCTGCACGCTTACATTCTGCTTTTCATGAAACAACAGATCCAGATCCCTCTATGTCAACATTTCCTAGTTTTTCACTTTAAAACAAATTATCTATTTATCTATTCTTTTTGCATGTGCACTGATTTGCATCATAATCCATTCTATCTTCTTTCCAACTTAATTAACAGGCTCTTGCACCAAACCCCACTTTCCCTCCTCACTTTGACTCATTGGCAGATCAGGATATTTTATACTTGCAAGTTAAAAAAAATATTTGCTTACACTAACAGTGATACAGTTACACAGTGCCCTTTGCAGCCTCTGGATGTCTGAAAAATGCTTTACAGCAGTGAAAAGCTTATGAAAATGCCATCATTGTTATAATCCTTCAAAAACTGCAAACAAAACCCACACATCGAGGATCCGCAACAGAAATGAGATCATCAGATTATTTTTTGTGCGGTATTGGCTGGGAGAATGAATATTGTCCTTAATCCCAGCTGGAGTTCTCCCAGACATGATATTATGTTACATCCACACAGTGCAGACTGTTTAACATCTCATCTGAAAGACCATACAGGCGTTTGTGGAGTTGTAGTATCCCCCTGCAGTGTGTACATTTTAGTTTTCAGTGAACTGATCAATTAACACCGTCTCTGGAGACCTCTTAATAACATTATTTCCAGATTATTTTACTTTCACACATCAATGTGCATTCGCCTGTTAAAGCCGACAAACTTCTGTCATGCTTTTCACTCTTACAGAAATAATCTTTAGTGTAAGTTTTTTTGCACAGTGTGGTAGCTGCTGGAATGCAAGCGGTGGTGGAGGCGGGTACGACCGTGACATTTCAGAGGTATTTAGAAAGATATGCAGGGAACGGAAGGATATGGATTACATGCAGGCAGAGGAGATTAGTTTAATTTGGCATCATGTCCGGTGCAAACATTGTGGGCCATCGGGTCTGTTCCTGTGCTGTATTGATCCATGTTCTGCATTCTTGTGCAGTCTGCTATCACTGTTTAGTAAAGTCCAATAGCAATCACAATGTTATTTTGCAAATTTTTTTAAATTTGGGTTTCCCTGTTTAATTATGTGCCATGTCATTTTTGGGGTGTGACACAGTTTCATTTTATTGCAGAGTCTCGGTGTGTGATTTTAGGAGTGGGTCCTTAAGGAGAGGACAAGCAGCAGAATACAGGAAGGTCAGCAGGTCAAGCAGCATCCATGGAGATAAAAGGTGGAAATCGAGAGTTCACATGGAGACCGTGCATTAGGATTGGGAGAGAGAGAGAGAGCAGGAAAAACTGTCAGCAAAAAGCAGTACGATGGGGGCTTGGCATAGAGGCTGATAGGCGATGGATAGAACCAGATGTGGAGGGGATGATGGCACATGGAACCAGGTGAGGGGAGGGCAATGGGAGGTATGAACCAAAGGAGAAGGAAATTAGGTGAAAGGAGAGCATGGGGGCGACTTGAAATTGGATAAGTCAATGCTCATACCATTGGGTTGTACGCATCTCATATTGTACATGGTATGAACACTGACTTTTCCAATTTCAAGGCACCCATACATTTGGTGCTCTCCTCATCCACACGCTCACTGTTCACCTAATTTCCTTCTCCCTTTGTTCATTCCTCCCTCCTCTGGCTTCATCTGCACATCATCCTCTCCCCATCTAGCTGCACTAATCACCTTCCAGCCCCTATCCAACCCTTCCCTTATACTTGTCTACATTGACAATGTTTTCATTTCCTTTCCAGTTTTACTTCAAGTCTCAACCAAAAATGTCGACTTGCACCTTTTGCCTCCACAGATGCTGCATGACCTACTGAGTTCTTGTATTATTCTTTTTTGTGTGTGTTCCAGATTCCAACATCTGCAGACTCTTTGTCTTCACAATACAAGGAGAACTCTTCAGCCAACTGCATCCTGTGGATGCTTCCATAATGGTTGGTACAATGATGGAAGAGTGTTTTTGGGGTCTAAGAGAGGGATCAGTGGAGAATAGCTAACCTCTTCCCCACTTCTCCTCAAGTGCAATGGTCAGCAACAAATTAAGATAGGGCGGAGATTAGCGGAAACAGCCTGGAATGTCCCTAAAGCTAGGAATCTGGGACTTGTCATGACTTTGGCTTGCCTAAGTATCTTAAGACCTAAATATCTTAGGCATCTGCAAACACTCTATCTGAAGGTGCAGGAGGTCAAAGATCTCAGTGAGGACCTAACGAATTGTACCCTTTCCTCAGCGATGTGTAGATTGGTGTGTGTGTCCCTGGATGATTAGGGGATTGGGTCAGGAATCTGTCAATACCTCCTCTCTTGTGCTGCCCATGACGATTTTATCCATATGGTTATCTCTATGCTAGCCAGCAACGTCATTGACGATGCAAGGAAGGATTAGTCTATATTATGTGAGCAGCTTGCAGATTAAAGAGTGAGGCTGCACTGTGCTGCAGAGCGTCTTGGCAAAGAATATAATCTGGACATTTGTCCTTTCCATAGGAGATGGAGTTTGTAAAAAGCTGGTGGGTTTGCCAGTGTATAAGAACTGTCATTGTTCAGAGCAGTGAAGCTGAACATTAATATTTTTGAAATCATTTGCAGGGAGTTTTGCACTTGAGCTTTATTTCTTGCACTGTAAAAGTCCAACTGGAAAGTTTAGAGTCGGGTTTCCCACTGGATGGGATTTATTTTCTGCTACTCAGGGTTACATCTAATTTTAACTGCATGGTCCGGATATTTTGTTGTGAGAAGGAATCTACAAGTTAGCAGTGAAAACACCATTGAAGCACTGCCAATATGTGCCGAAAATGCTGGGGTAGATTCTTTGCATAATAGTGCAAAATGAAGGAATTATAAGTCAGCAGTATGTTATATTTCTCCTTCCATATTTTAATTTCCAGTGACCTTTTTTCGGAAAGTAGTTGTAGCAGTGAGTTTAGCTGACGAAGCCAAGATGGTCAGTTGCATTGCTTGCTTACGTATTGTGACACAGAAAAAAGTCATTCCGCCCATCATGTCCATGCTCATTTTCTCTGTTTTTTTTTAAAAAAGGACACAGAGTGCTGGAGTAACTCAACGGATCAGGCAGCATCTCTGGAGAACATCGATAGGTGACATTTCGTGTCAGGACCCTTCTTCAGACTCAAAATGGTTCCTTATTTCCACTGTGAATGCTTGGATGTCTGGTTTCCTCCCACATCCCAAGGTTGGGCGAATAGGTTAGTTGGCCACTGTAAATTATGCCTTAGTGCAGGTAAGTGGGAAAATAATTAAAAGTTTGTTGATGGTCTTATGAGAGAGAATATGTTGCCGGACTGCAGGGAAATAAATATCAAGGGAGGGAGGGATGGTTTAGGGTTAGGGTCTCACCTGGAAGGACTGCTTGGGTCCCCAAATGGAGGCCAGGGAAGAGGTACAGGGACATCTGTTACATCACCTGCAGATGTTGGGGATATTTCTGGGACGGTGTATTTTGGGTGGAAAGGGATGAGGATGAGTTCTTTCTAACTGCACAGAACCATCTGCCGATCAAAACCATCCCTGATCTGTATCTACCTATTACCTCCAATGCTTTATTCTGCCCCTCCCCTCTCCTGCTTTCTTCCAACCCCACCCCCCACAATCAGTCTGATGAAGGATCCAAACAAAAACATCACCTCTCCATGTTCTCCAGAAATGCTGCTGGACCCGTTGAGTTACTCCAGCACTTTTGTGTCTTTTTTTGTAAAGCGGCATCTGTAGTTTCTTGTTTCTAAGGAGAATAATCAACTTAATCAACTAAGAAGGAACAATTTAACCATTTTATTATTTCTACCTATAGATATGCAGACGCCTTCGGCATGTAAAAAGGTTAACAGTTTGAACACTCAAAGTTAAACCAAATCCAATATACAAATAGAAGAATATATTCCATAGTCCCATTTACAAACTGTATTCTTCAATTCTTCTGCTGCCACAGAAGGCTGTGGAGGCAAAGTCAGTGGATATATTTAAGGCAGAGAGAGATTGATTCTTGAGTAGTATGGGTATCAGAGGTTACGGGGAGAAGGCAGGAGAATGGGGTTAGGAGGGAGAGATAGATCAGCCATGATTGCTTGGCAGAGTAGACTTGATGGGCCAAATGGCCTAATTCTCCTCCTATCTCTTATCTCTTATAATCTTATGATCTTATGACCTTGTACAACATTGACTTGTCATTCTTGAATCCTGACTCTCTTTAAAAATGTTTTTTTAGTGCATCACTCAATATAAATAAAGTCAACTCACTGATCATTGCATCCTTCCTCTGCTCCTTTTGCAGTTACTCAACGTCCAGCTTTCCCTGAGCAATGCCAAGGGAAAACTTAA
Source organism: Rhinoraja longicauda (assembly GCF_053455715.1). Taxonomy (NCBI): domain Eukaryota; kingdom Metazoa; phylum Chordata; class Chondrichthyes; order Rajiformes; family Arhynchobatidae; genus Rhinoraja; species Rhinoraja longicauda. Next base: position 17,521,998 of record NC_135957.1, on the reverse strand, counting down.
TTTTACATCTATTTATATTCATTCTAATAGATTTCTTCAAAGTCATGAGGATTCGTTTTGTTCACTTCAGCAGATGCCGACTGCAGAGATCTTTGATACCTCCATTTCTACTCTTTGCATTTTTTATGTTTTTTGTTTAAATATGCTAATACCTTCAGCTGGGAAAGGAAGCTCTCAGTTCTTGGACACAGCCAGTATGAGGAGATTGAATTAACAATAGTAGAATCTATAATGTTCCTAATCTTACATTAATCACTTTGATTCAGCACACATTAATGTAAGTTTATTGTACAGTTGATCTTAGACGTCTGCCAAATTAGCTCTTCAAACATTTCACCAGTACTTACAGTTCAAAGCAAATTATATTTCTTTTCCAAAAAAGTATATTTAAACAGATGGTGTTACCCAAACAGCTTTTCATGTCAATAATAATTCTGGATAACTAGTAATTTCAGAGGAAAAATCCTAATAAAATGATCTTGATAGAGTTTTATTCCAATCTCCTTTGTAATTAGTGATCACAGGTCTATGTGAGAACAAAAATATGCGTCTGATATTACTCTGGTGGGGAAAACCAGAGGGCCACTGTTGCAGGGATAAGACACAAAATGCTGGAGTAACTCAGCGGGACAGGCAGCTTCTCTGGAGAGAAGGAATGGGTGACGTTTCGGGTCGAGACCCTCTGGGATAAGATTGGCAGACGTTCTGCAGATGTATCTGGATTGCATTAGTTTTTAGATCAATCCATTGGATGGCCATCTGCCAAGGTCGTTCGTGCATAGAGCAGAATTTGTTGAGTAAATTGTAGGGTTTGATGTATTTAGTCAATTTTCATGCTTTGGCCAAAGCCACTTTTTGTTGTCCATCTCTGTCTGTCAACCAAGAGGTTTGCTGGACCTATTCAGAAGACCTTTAAGAATTATCCATACTGGTGAGGTTTTAGAATCATCTGGTGATGTTGTGATCACCATTAACAATGAATAGTAGTTTTATAAAAATTCACAGGGTGGTATTGAATTTTGGATTTCTAGCTTACTGATGCAGTAACTTGACTAGTATTCCACCATTTTGTTACCCCGGTCATTCCTTCTTACAAGATACAGAAGCTTGAAAGCACACACCGCCAGACTGAGAAATTGCTTCTTCCCTTCTGTTATCAGGGTTCTGAACAGGCCTTCCATAAACTACGAAACTGTCAAATTCTCCTCAATCTCATTGTGGACGTTGGAATTGGAGCTGGTGTGCTACAATGCTGAGAACTATATTTTGCAGTCTCTGGCTTTCCCTTTGCTCTGCCTGGTGTCCTTGAGTTTGGCATGATTATATTTATGTATTGCATTATCTGATTTGATTGGATAACACACCAAACAACGTTTTTCACTGCACCTTGGTACACGTGACAATAATAAGCCAAAACCTTTACCCTTGTCCTTGCTGTTATCAACACATAGAAAAATGAACAAGTTGGGACAAGGAAGAGATATTCCACACAATGCAGGAAGATTTGTTTTTTGCTCCACTTTTGGTCTTGTAAAAACAGGATTTGTTCTCTTCTTCCCTAGAGTTTCACAAAATAGCATTTCCAGTGTTAAAACAATTTAACCTAGGGTCACCAACTGCCCCGTATTAGCCAGGACATCCCATATATTGGGCTAAATTGGTTTGTCCCGTACAGGATCACCCTTGTCCCGTATTAGGCGTGGGGGGGGGGGCTGTAGGCCCGGACACTGTAGGCCCGGACACTGTAGGCCCGGACACTGTAGGCCCAGACATTGTAGGCCCAGACATTGTAGGCCCGGGGGCTGCTATCGGCCTGGACAGTGTAGACCCGGAGGCCCAGGTGCCGCCTAATGGAGGTTGCGTAGTCGGCCCGGATGTCTGCCATTGGTGGAGCGGGAGCATGTGACCGCTGGCTGGGTGACATCACCTTTTGTCCCTTATTTGGGAGTGAAAAAGTTGGCAACCCTAATTAAACCTGCTACAGAAAGTTAGGGTAGACGTTAATCAAGTCATTTTAAGGAGGAAATTTGTGTTCCTCCACACCATTCAATCTCTATGGCTGGAAATTCTCTTTCTCAAACAGCAGCTCCTCCATTTCTCAGGTGATACAATGTCCCCTTAAATGGGCAGAGCAGTTTAAACTTGATCCTTGCGCACTGAGCACTGACAGGGCTCCATGTCAGCTGCACAGCCTTGTAAAGTTACCAGGAGAATGCAAAACAAGGAAATTGAATATGTATAACCAGGATGGGCCAGAATTTGCTGAAGCAGCTCTTCAGCATCAACAGAAAAGAGACAGATGACCAGATCATATCACAGAACCAATTCCCAAAGATCATCTGTCTTAAAACATTGAATGCAGAATAAATATTGGCAAGGAGAACTTTCCCTGTTTTGTTTTGTGGGATCATTTACCTTTACTTCAGAGGGTAAAGGGGATATTTGTTTAAGGTCTGATGCCAGAGACTGAAACTGCAATGTTGTTTCAACAATGGCCTGACTCCTTTATCATTGTTACTTTTTTGCATATCTTTCATTCATTTGTTTTATATCTCTCTTCATCACTGTCTATATCTCTCGTTTCCTTTTTCCCTGACTCTAGTCTGAAGAAGTGTCTCAACCCGCATGTCATCCATTCCTTCTCTCCAGAGATGCTGCCTGTCCCACTGAGTTACTCCCGCATCTTGTGTCTATGTTGTGTTAGTGTTGAAAGTCAGGTCGGAACAGGGAGCCAGCGATGAAGATTTGTTTCTTTTGTTCCTTCCATCTCATTCCTCCTCCTTTTCTCTGCTAGAGGTATTGTGTTCCCAAATAGGATTTAAGAGCCTTGTGCCTTGCATGCCTCAAGCAACCATTATAGTTGTGAGCCCTAGCTGCCAGTGTTGATGCATAAATGGCACTGCATCAGGAAATGAAGAGAAATTCCCCTGCCTTCTTTGAGTCATTCTGTGCTCCAATTGAACATTTCAGTGATAGGTTAATAAACTCTAACATTTATCCCAGTAGTAAATGGCTCGTTGACTGTTTCAGAAACATTAAACACTCATTATTGGAAACGCTTTTCAGTGAGCTGTTAGTTCCTGTTGCCATTAACCACTTCACATTCTCAGAAATCACTTTTCTCAATGGCTTGCATTTGTATGTTTTTATTATTGATTCCTTAATCTAGCAAAACACGGGCATTGAACTAATAATTGTAGCGCTGTAAAATGGAATGTAAATTTTACTGAATAATAACATTCCTTGCAGTGAAGTGATGGATGGGTATTTCGAAGTACTGATAACCCTAAAGGGAATGTCTGTAAAGTCATTTCACCCTAATATAGGCATTTCCTTTCTTCCACCCATTGCCTTCCTCAACCTTCTATACTACTTGGACCAACTTGCTTCTTTTTCATTCTCAGCTCTGATGAAGAGTCTTTGGCCTGAAACATTAACTCTTTATCTATTCACAAATGTCACCTGGCCTACTGATATTTTTTCAGCATTTAAAATTTTTTTTTCGTATGTCCTGGATCGGTAACATCTTCTAATTTTCATTACATAGAAACATAGAAACATAGAAAATAGGTGCAGGAGTAGGCCATTCGGCCCTTCGAGCCTGCACCGCCATTCAATATGATCATGGCTGATCATCCAGCTCAGTAGCCTGTACCTGCCTTCTCTCCATACCCCCTGATCCCTTTAGCAAAAAGGGCCACATCTAACTCCCTCTTAAATATAGCCAATGAACTGGCCTCAACTACCTTCTGTGGCAGAAAATTCCACAGACTCACCACTCTCTGTGTGAAGAAATGTTTTCTCATCTCGGTCCTAAAAGACTTCCCCTTATCCTTAAGCTGTGACCCCTGGTTCTGGACTCCCCCAACATCGGGAACAATCTTCCCGCATCTAGCCTCTCCAACCCATTAAGAATTTTATATGTTTCTATAAGATCCCCCCTCAGTCTTCTAAATTCCAGCGAGTACAAGCCCAGTCTATCCAGTCTTTCCTCATATGCAAGTCCCGCCATCCCAGGGATTAATCTGGTGAACTTTCTCTGTACTCCCTCTCAGGCAAGAACGTCTTTCCTCAGGTTAGGAGACCAAAACTGCACACAATACTCCAGGTGCGGTCTCACCAAGGCCCTGTACAACTGCAGCAGAACCTCCCTGCTCCTAAACTCAAATCCTCTTGCTATGAATGCCAACATACCATTCGCTTTCTTCACTCCTGCTGCACCTGCATGCTTGCTTTCAATTACTGGTGCACCATGACACCCAGGTCACGTTGCATCTCCCCTTCTCCCAATCGGTCACCATTCAGGTAATACTCTGCTTTCCTGTTCTTGCCGCCAAAATGGATAACCTCACATTTATCCATATTATATTGCATCTGCCATGCATTTGCCCACTCGCCTAATCTATCCAAGTCACTCTGCAGCCTCCTAGCATCCTCCTCGCAGCTAACACTGCCACCCAGCTTCGTGTCATCCGCAAACTTAGAGATGTTGCATTCAATTCCCTCGTCCAAATCATTAGTATACACTGTAAATAACTGGGGTCCCTGCACTGAGCCTTGCGGTACCCCACTAGTCACTGTCTGCCATTCCGAAAAGGACCCGTTTATTCCTACTCTTTGCTTCCTGTCCGCCAACCAATTTTCTATCCACCTCAAAACTGTTTCTTGCTGCTGAGGAAAGCCAAGCAAGGATTTCCCTCATAGAACCTGCCAACAATTTCAGATGTGGGAACCATAATGATGAATTATCCTCAAAAATGTCTAAAAATGTATCATTTGTCATGAACGCTTACAATCAGAGACCTGAAGGAAGCCATTTGGTCCATTGTTTCTATGTCAGCTCTATGAAACAATATTCCTGATTTTTTTTTTTCCTCTTAAAACTTTGTCCTCTGTTAACCAGCATTTCTGCTACTTGAAATAGATTATCTAAATGTACTCCCACCAAAACCTTGATTGACTTTGAATTGTCAAATCTCTCCTTAAATTTATAATTTCCAGTGCTGGTTTTTCAACTGCAGCTGTCTTTTCCAATGACCTTTTTTTGTCCTTTTCAACAAACATTTTATATTCTACATCTTATCTACTTTTAATTTTACTTTGACACTGCTGTTGTGGGTTGACTTGAGTCATTGCACAATTTTGGATGTACTATGTAAGTATATTGTTCAATATTTATATTTTCACTTTGTGCACAACATTTAGTACCATGGAAAACAATCTATATGTTCTGAGGCAATGGTTCCTCTGTTTAGTTTAGTTTATTGTCACGTGTACCAGGGGACAGTGAAAAACTTTTGTTGCGTGCTAACCAGACAGTCAGAAAGACAGTACATGATGACAATCGAGCCATTCACAGTGTCCAGACGCATGATAAGGGCGGCACGGTGGCGCAGCGGTAGAGTTGCTGCCTTACAACGAATGCAGCGCCGGAGACTCAGGTTCGATCCTGACTATGGGCGCCGTCTGTACGGAGTTTGTACGTTCTCCCCGTGACCTGTGTGGGTTTTCTCCGAGATCTTCGGTTTCCTCCCACACTCCAAAGAGGTACAGGTATGTAGATTAATTGGCTGGGCAAATGTTAAAAAAATATTTAAAACTTGTTCCTAGTGTGTGTAGGATAGTGTTAATGTGCGGGGATCGCTGGGCGGTGCGGACCCGGTGGGCCGAAGGGCCAGTTTCCGCGCTGTATCTCTAAATAGAAAGTCTAAAAAATCTAAATAATGTATAGTGCAAGATAAAGCCAGTAAAGTCTGATCCAAGTTAGTCCAAGGGTCCCTGATGAGGTGTTAGTAGTTCAGGACTGTGGTCTAGTTGCGATAGGAAGGTTCAGTTGCCTGATAACAGCTGGGAAGAGACTGTCCCTGAATCTGGAGGTGTGCGATTTTACACTTCTATACATTTTGCTTAATGGGAGAGGGGTGTAGAGGGAGTGGCCAGGGTGCAACTTGTCCTTGATAATGCTGCTGGCCTTGCCGAGGCCGCGTGAGGTATAAATGGAGTGAATGAGGTTGTAAAGTCCATGGCACTCTTTCTGATATATTCACTATTAATATTAGTGCACTGACCATGAGGATAGGTCCCTACCCCCCAGTATCGGGTATATGTTATTAAAAATTGCAGCAAGATCTTGATTAGTTGGGCAGGTGGGCTGCGGAATGGTTGATGGAATTTAATACAGAGAACTGTGAGGTTTTGCACATGGACAAAACCTGCACTGTGAATGGTAGGGCTCTGTGGAGTATTGTGGAGTAGAGGGATCTAGGAACACAGGTATCTAGTTCGTTGATGGTGACATTACAGTTAGATAGGGTGGTCAAAAAGACTTTTTGCACGTTGGCCTTCATCAATCAGAGTATTGAGTGTAGAAGTTGTGAGGTCATGTTGCAGTTGTATAGAACGTTGGTGATGGCTGCATTTAGAGTATAATGTTCAGTTTTGAGCACCATGTTGTAGGAAAAATGTTGTTAAACAGGAAAGAGAGCAGTGAAGACTTACGAGGATGTTGCCAGGACTTGAGGGCCTGAGCTATAGGGAGAGGTTGAGCACTCCAAGGACTATATTCCTTGGAGCCCAGGAGGGTGAGGGGTGATCTTATAGAGTTCAATGGTGTACAAAATCATGAGGGGAATAGATCAGGCAGATGCACAGATTCCCCTACTCTTTCCTGGAGTAGGGGAATCGTGAACCGAGAACCAGAGGACAGAGGTTTAAGTGGGAGGTGAAGATTTTAATAGGGACCTGTGGGGTAACTTTAATACACAAAGGGTGGTGGAGTATGGAACAAGCCGGTTGGAGTTAGTTGAGGCAGGTACTATCATAACATTTAAGAAACATTTAGACAGGTACATGGATAGGACAGGTTAGAGGGATATGGGCCAATTGTAGGGAGGTGGGACTAGTGAAGATGGGACATGTTGGCCAGCATAGGCAATTTGGGCCGAAGGGCCTGTTTCCACACTATAAGACTATGACTGCATGTTTCGATAGGTTCTTATTTCTGGCCTAGTGCCAGTGGAAGCTGTAGGACTAATTCCTATGTTGACAACAATATTCTGTGCAAGTGCAGAGAATGCTTAATGGGTTGTATAACGAGATCCTTAGGGTTGGAATGATGGCAGTAAAACCTGCGATAAGCATGAATGTGTTGCAGAATGATCGTTGTAGCCAAAGTACTGATGGATTTGATGCTGTGATAAGATGAAATATGTGTCTAGTGCCCTTTCCTGAGCTAGTGTCGAATGTGAAGACAGGGTGACTCATTCGTGATGTCAAGTACATCCATCAATCTCAAATTTACCCGGTGCATGATTCACATCCAGAGCTCCCCAGATTCATTGCCCTTTTAGCTGAACAGCAATCAACTATCAAATGGCTTAAATTAATTGTACAATGAGAAATTACATCTTTTCTTCAACTTGCCCCGTTTCCCAAAATGTAAGTGACCTTTTTATTTAGTCAAATTCCACTCAGTGTGTAGATTTGTGAATAGCGTGTAAAGGTGATGTTATCTAGATTGATATATGACTAATCCCCAAATATTAATAAAGTTGACTAGCGGTACACGGTGGCTGAAACAATCAGTCCTGATAATTATTGAATAAAAGCCCAGTTGATTCTCCAACAAATGCTTCTTCTGTCAGCCAGTCAGTCAGGGTTGCCTGGGTTACATCTCAGCCACTTGAAATATTAGTAGATGTTACCTGTATGAGGCCAATTATGATTAAAACTGAATGCTGGAAGTACTACATGTGTCAAATAGGATCTGTGAAGGCAAAAGGCATACAGCAACATTTCAGGATGAGACCCCCCCCCCCCCTTGCAGTGCTGAGAGGGAAGAGGAAAGAGCAAATATATAGCAGTATAGGGGAGGTGGGATGGAGGCTGATAAGTGATCGGTGAAAGCAGATGGGGAGGGGATGATGGGCAGATAGAACCATGTGGGGGAGAGGAGACGTGGAAGGTGAAGAAAGGGAAAGAAACAATAGATGGATTAGTGTGCATGGGAGGAGAATACCAGGGGTATGGTTTACCTAAAAACTGGAAATTTCAATGTTCATACCATTGTGTTGTAGGCTACCCAAGTGGAATGTGAAATATTATTATTCCAAGTTTCATTTGGCTTCCCTGCGGTAATTGAGAGGGCAAAGCACAGATAGTTCACAGTGAGAGTGAAGAGTTAAAATGATATGCAACTGGAAACACAAGATGGTCATTGCGGGCAGAGCACGGGTGCTCAGCAAACAATCATCTCGTCTGCATTTGGTTTGGCCAATGTGAAGGAGGCCACATCGTGAGCACTAACTGCAGTAGATCAGAGGTTGGAAGAGGTACAGGTGAACTTCTGCCTGATATGGAAGGGCTGGTTAGGTCCCTGATGGTGGGAGGAGGCAAAGTGTTGGCTGCTACACCTGCTATGTTTGCAGGGGAAATGCCTGTGGACAGGGGATGATTGAGGGACGAGCAGCACGATTAGAGTGGTTCCTTCGGAAAGCAGAAAGTGGGGATGATGCGATGATACAACCCAATGGTATGACTATTCAAGTTTTCAATTTCAGCTAGCCCACATATTACCACACACACTCACCTGTCCACCTAGTTTTCTTCTCTCCTTGGTCATTTTTCCATTTACTTCCCCCTTCACCTCAGCTGAATCCCTCTGCGCACGTCCTCACCCCATCTGGTTCCACCTATCACTTACCCATCTCTGTTCCACCCACTCATCTCGCCCTCCCCACCCTTGTACTGCTATGCATTGCACAACTTTCCTCTTCCATCGCAGTCCTAATGCAGTATCTCAATTCAAAAATATCAACTTACGCCTTTTGTCTCCACAAGTGCTGCTTGATCCATTGAAGATAGACACAAAATGCTGGAGTAACTCAGTGGGTCAGGCAGCATCACGGGAGAAAAGGAAAAGGTGACGTTTCGGGTTGAGACCCATCTTCAGTCTGAAGAAGAGCTTTGAAGAAGGGTCTTGGCCCTGAAATGTCACCTTTGCCTTTCTTTTCCGGAGATTCTGCCTGACCCGCTGAGCTACTCCAGCTTTTTGTCTCTATCTTCGGTGTAAACCAGCATCAGCAGTTCCTTCCTACATGCTGGATCCATTGAAATCTTCCAGAGTTCTGGGGTTTTTTCCGGATTCTATCATCTACTGTCTCTTGTGGATTTTTCTCTTGAGTTCCTCTCATGGCAGTGATTGTTAAACTGCCTTTTTACTTCACTTGATTGTGCAGTTACATTTGCTGCTTTTAAACCAGTTGAATAAACTGTAAAAATAAAATTAATTGAAACATGCATTTTTAAAATATTTTCTTCAAAGAAAATTCTTCTGTTCTAGTGATTCCATATATTTCAATCTCCAAACAGACAACTCCTAATGAATCCGAGCTGTGATCCAACAATTGCTCACATTTGCTTCTCAATTAAAACCCCCCATGAAGCTGACTGTGCCCCCGTTCAGGTCAGGCATTATTGATGGCTCCTCTTGGAGCGCAGTCATTAATGTGCAAGCGAAAAAGTTTTCTTCAACTGTGAAGTAATTTTTCCAAGATCTTGTGAAGGATGAGAAGAGTGCCGCCCTTCTTTTTAAAAAAAAGACCAACAATCCATTGGTCTGTGGTAAAAGTTATACATTTGAGCCTCATTCCAGAGGATTGTGGAGAGTGGAACCACTGCACTATCAGAGATGCCGTTGACCAGATGGGATGCTAAATAAAACCCTAACTGCTACCCCCTTGAATGTAAAAGATAGCCCGCAACACCTCAAAGAGCGATTCCTGAAAATTCACCCAGTAATTATTCCTTAATCAATATCACTGAAACAGATTATCTGGTTGTAATGTTGTTGTTTATTGGAACGTTTAATGCAGATTGACTGTGGCAGTGGCAACAGATATTCTATTTCACAAGTATTGAAGCGGCTGTAAATGCACGGGATACCCTGAGGTCATGAAAGGCACTATATAAATGCAAATAATATTGTGCAAAGCTTTACATGCTTTTCAGGAATAAATGAGGCTTTTAATTGTGGCAGTGAGCATGAGACAGAAGGCTCCTAAATTATGTTCTCAAATTTCTAAATGAGGTGAGCTTCTTCTCAATGTAAGAACTCCTGATAATATATCCAATTCAAGTTTCTAATGGGCATATACCTACTGCAGCAAGATCCTGACTTATCTTAAGAAGTTCTGGTAAGGCAAACAGAAACATCCTGTATTCATTCATTCACCTTTCCCAATGGACCTTCAAACACATTGTTGAAAGAGAAGGAGATTTATGCTGTATGTTACCTGACCGTATCCAGCTGTGTGTTAGAAATAACAGGCACTCACTCTTGCTGATATTCATGACTATAAGTATTATTTTTTGAACAATAGAAGAAAAAAAGATCAATTAAAAATTATTTTTAAAAATATCCTCATTGATTACTAAACGAGTATGTTGATGATTGTCTTGCATATTCAGAAGTGGGGATCTGGTGGCTGAAAGTGGGAGGAAATGGAGCTGATGTTAAACAACATGGAGATGTATGCGGGGAATAAATATTTGGCACTTGCTGAAACTGAACAGCAGCTGTGAAGAATTAGCTCCGTAAATTATCACATAAGCTGATAATGTACAATGTACAGCAAAAGAAAAATTAAAACTGAGGTAGAAACAGCAACCAATAGTGAAGAAATTGTTTTTTCAGGACTGCAACTAGAAATCTCCATACAACCCAACAAAATCCCTGCCCCATTTTCTTGTGTTGTCTGTTTACAATTGCAAAATGACCTGAAGTGCAAGGTTTTCAGCAGCTGAGCACTTTACGCCAGAGTCCCGAGTTCAATCCTGACCTTGGGTGTTGTATGTGTTGTGTTTGCTTGTTCTCCCTGTGACCATGTAGATTTTCTCCAGTGCTCTGGTTTCCATCCACATTCTAAAAATGTGAGGCTTGGGGATTAATGTACCTCTGTAAATTGCCCCTGGTATGCAAAGAGTAAATGCGAAAATGAGGCAACATAGAACTAGTGTAAACGGGTGATTGATGGTCGGCGTTGAATACAGGTAGATGTTCTTGTTCCAATCCATGGATATGGATTCGATTTTTTTTTTTTTTGAATAGCCGTTAACATGAATCAGAGAGTGCAGAATGCAAGCAAAGCAGGCATTATTCATGTATCCCTGCAGAACAAGAAGCATTTTCCTCTTCTGTGAAAGGCTACAATAAAGTGCGGTGAAGATGGTAGATTCTCTCCGGTTAGGACACAAAACTAGAAACTGGGAACTGTCTCAATAGGTTTTGTGTGCCATTAACAGGCAATTCAGAGCTGCAAAGAATGCAGCGCCTATTGGAAATTTACAGGGCAGCACAGTGGCACAGTTGGCAGACAAAGCACCAGAGAACAAGATTGTTATCTTGATTCCAGGTGCTGTCCTTGTGGAATTTGCACATTTCTCCCATGAGTGGGTACATTTCCACCGGGTTATCTGGTTTCCTACTATATCCCAATTAACCTACAAGCAATTGCGGCTTGTAGGTTAATTGGCCTCTGTAAAATGCCCCTGGTGTGAAAGGGAATGGATAAGATAGTGGGATAATATAGAATTCATGCGAATGGGAGATGGATGGTCGGCGTGGACTATGTGGGCTGATAGACCTCTTTCCATGCTGTATCAGTATGAAGAAGGGTCTCGACCCAAAACGTCACCCATTCCTTCTCTCCAGAAATGCTGCCTGTCCCGCTGAGTTACTCCAGCATTTTGCGTCCATCTTCGGTTTAATCCAGCATCTGCAGTTCCTTCCTACACACTTTATCTTTTAATGATCCTTTCAAAAAGATTCAATAATTCTTTCATTCATTAAATATGCAAGAGTGGACCCAGCTGAAAGGGAGCAAGGAAATGGTAAGGCAGGAAAATAAAGGCTTTGTGAAGATTCCATGATAAGTCCACATGGAATCTCAGCACATGTGGACTTAGCAATCAGCTTCCAACTACAATGAAAAGTCAACAAATCTCAAGAGGGAAAACAGATAGAACCGCAGATGCTGGAAACCGAAACAAAAAACAGAAATGTGGGGAAAAAAACAGTCAATATTTCAGTTCAGAATGGGGAGGGGAGGTGAAGTGTTAGAATTTAGTGATTTTAAAACAGAGCTAGGATTAAGAGTGAGCCCGAAAATAAAAGACTCTTTGGTGATAAGTTAAGAGGGATCAGGTGACAAAGAGTGTGAGTACTGATTGTTAGCAAGGCATTTTGAAGAAAGTGATGTGAAAGGAACATGAGCAAAGATACAGGAAATTATGAGAGAGAATTGTACATTAGGTTGGAAATTCAATATTCATTCCAGAAGGTTGCAAGTGCCCAGGCGGAAAATAAGATCTTGATATTGGCATTAGTTTATTATTGCTCATGTGATAAGAGCAGAATTAAGCAATTTGGCCCATTCGGTCTATTCCCCCATTCAATCATGGCTGATCTATCTTTCCCTCTCAACCCCATTCTCCTGCGTTCTCCCCATAACCCCTGACATTCGGCAGAGGCAGAGTCACGTATGCTGTAATACAGTGAAAGGAGATAAATGCGGCTAGATTTTTATACACAGGATGGTAAATGCCTGAAACAGCTGCAAGGGATGCTGATGGTGGCAGATATGATAGTGGCATTTAATAGGCTTTTAGATAGGCACATGGATATGCAGGGAATAGAGGGATATGGATCATGCGCAGGCAAATCAGATTAATTTATCTTGGCATCATGTTTGCCACAGGCATTGTGGACCGAAGGGATGATCCGGTGCTGTAACTTTTCTATGTTCCATTTCTATTATTGCCACGTGTACTGAGTTGCAGTTAAAACCTTTATCAGATTACCCCTCAGCCTCTATCGCTCTAAGGAAACCAGTTCCAACCTATCTAATCTCCCCTCATAACTCAAGTCCTCCAGTCTTAGCAACATCCTTGTGAACCCTTTCTGCATCCTCTCTTGCATAATTACATCCTTCCTTTTGCACCAAAACTGCACACAATACTCCGTGATCTCACCAATGTCTTATACAGCTGCAACATGATGTCCTGATTCTTATTGCTCAATGGCCCAACTGATGAAGATAAGAGTGCTTCATGTCTCCTTCACCACCTTGTGTATCTGAGTCTCTTAAAGGGAACTTCATACCTGCACCCATAGGTTTCTCTGTTCTACAACACTTTGCAAGGCCCCACTAATCATTGTGCATATCCTGACCTGGTTTAACGTCTGAAAAAGCATCACTTCACACCTATCCAAGTTAAATTCCCTCAGTCAATCCAAATTCCATTCCATGCCCCACTTCTCCGGTTGACCTAGATCCTGTGGTAACTTTAGACAACTTTCCTCATTGTCCACTATACCATCAGTTTTGCTGTCATCCACAAACTTGCCCATCCATCTGGTGACCATTGTTCCCCAATGCTGCTTGGAAAGGATGTCCAGGATTTAAAAGCATCAACGATGAAGGAACATCAATGTATTTCCAAGCACGGTGAACTGTGATTTCAGGTTGAGGTTTTCCTAGACGTCTGCTGCCTTTGTCCTCCTCTGCAATGGAGATCATGGGTTCAGGAATTGCTGATGTGAGGAACTGCACTGCAGTTGCTTTGTGCTTTGTGCTTTGTACACACCATGCTCTGCTGATGCAGGGAGTAAGTATTCAGGCTGTGGGTAGTGGGTACCAGTCATTCAGGCAGTTTGGGACTGGATCGTGTCGAGCTTCTGGTACTGAAGTACTCTGCTTGCCTCTTTGCCCTCATTTATGCCTTGACCTCTGGGTTTGAACATTTTCCCCTTGATTTATAATGTTCTCGGAGCTGTAGTTGCTTCAAGCCTCACTTCCAGCAGATTTACACTGATGAAGAGGGAGCAGCTCCAAAGACGTTCTCTAATGATTGTCAATGTGACAAGGGATGTTGGTTGTTAGACACATGCATGGTGCAGTCAACATAGATGGCAATGCATTGGTACCAATGGTTCACGTGCTCCAGGTCAACGCTACTGTCTCCAGATCAGATAACAAACTCAGAAAACATGTAGAGGAACAAAAATTGAGATTAGTATTGATGGCAGTACAACAGATAGCAGTATGTCCTATCAGTCTGCCATGTTGCAAGGCCACTGACAGTGATGTAAAGTGTGGATCACCAGTGCAACATCTCCGGTCTCACCCTATCCTTATTTCTATCACAACCAGTGAAGATACAAATGATGGGAGCAGTAGCACAGGCTGATAATTCATGTTTACCTGCATTACATTTGGACACTGAGCCAAAATTAGCCATGAAAGTTGAACAAGAAAAGGTGGAAGGATGCTTTGCACCTGCAGTATACCCTTGGCTGTTGTGATATCTGCAATAAACTACAGCTTCCTGAATAGCCTCATTCAATCCTCCAGTCTCTGCCAGCTTTAAAAGAATCAAGAATGAAGAATGCAGATGTCAAGTTACATGCTATCTTGACTTGGGAATATTTTGTCACCATCGCTGGTTTAAAATCTTCATCTTTCTTGCCAACACACACAAAAAAATCTGAAAGGCAGATTTTTCTTCAGCTATGCTGGGGAGGGGCTGGTGGTAGTCCTGCTGCCTGACACCATCAAAATCCCGGGTTTGATCCTGACTACAGGTGCTGTCTGTGTAGAGTTTGCATGTTCTCCCTGTGACTGCATGGGCTTCCTCCTGGTGCTCTGGTTTCCTCCACATCCCAAAGATGTGAGGCTTACAGGTTAATTGGTCTTAGTTAATTGGTCTTCCATACAGCATGGAAACAGACTCTTCGGCTCACCGGGTCCGTGCCAACCAATGATTATCATATCATATCATATCATATATATACAGCCGGAAACAGGCCTTTTCGGCCCTCCAAGTCCGTGCCGCCCAGCGATCCCCGTACATTAACACTATCCTACACCCACTAGGGACAATTTTTACATTTACCCAGCCAATTAACCTACATACCTGCACCTGCACTACATACCTACATTACCCATGCACTCGTTCTATCTTACACACTAGGGACAATGTACGGATGCCAATTAACCTACAAATCTCCAGATCCCCCTTGGACTGCAGGGTGTGAATATGCAAGTGGAATAATATATAAGAAGTGTAACTGGGTGCTCGATGACAGTGTGGGCTTTGTGGCGTGTTGGGCTTTTTTCCATGCTATATCTTTCCATCAATTAATCAACCAACCAATCAATCAATTCAATCAATGAATACTATCTTCCTCTCCTATATCAAGCTCTCATGGGCGGCAGGGTTCAGTGTTGAAAGAATGACACAACATGACACTGTGCTGATTAGCTCCATCCTCGTGTTGTCCCAATGCTGATTAGCTCCATCCTTGTTAAGCATGCAATTATTGCCAGATGTAAGCCAACTTGCCCTAAAATGCCTGATGATCACGGGAGAAAACAATTGGTTCATCACAGCTTTTGGGAATGTGTGTGATTGACTGAAGATCATTGAAATTGAGAAAGAGGTGATGGATTGTCCAGTGACAGTGGTGGCACCCGGCTGACAAATTTGAGCCAAGTATAATGGAGAATATCATCGTGGTGAATGCTGCTGTCATCAGCATTGATTTTTCTATTGTTATCTATGACTGCAATCATTATCCGAGAGAAATATTGCCAACACTTAACCTGCTGAGCTACCTCTCACCAATGCTAACTAACAACATACTGTGGCACAGCAGTACATTCAA
Organism: Rhinoraja longicauda; assembly: GCF_053455715.1. Taxonomy (NCBI): domain Eukaryota; kingdom Metazoa; phylum Chordata; class Chondrichthyes; order Rajiformes; family Arhynchobatidae; genus Rhinoraja; species Rhinoraja longicauda. Next base: position 17,506,274 of record NC_135957.1, on the reverse strand, counting down.
GGGGAAAACTCCTTGCACTAATTTCTTCCATCAGCATCTCCACATCTGAATGTGAAAACCTCAGGGCGCTGTCAGACAATTACTTGTAACTGGTGACGGAGGGGGGAGGGGAAGGGTGAAAGCCATAATTTCTAAATTTGCAGATGACACAAAACTTGGCAGTATTGTGGACAGCATGAATGATGATAAATTGCAACAGGATATTAACAAGTTGGTGGAAAGGGCAGACGCATGGCAGATGAATTTTAATGCAGAGCAATATGAGATGACGTGTTTTGGTAGGAAGAATGAAGAGATGTAATAAAGAATGAAGGATATTGTCCTAAAATGGGTTCGGGAACCGAGGGACTGGGGGGTATGGGTGTGCAAGTCTTTGAAAGTGGTGGTGTAAGTTCAGACGGTGGTTAATAAGGCATGAAGGATTATGGCTCTATCGATAAAGGCACAGAGTACAAAAGCAAGGCATTTTTTCTGAATTTTCATAATAACTGCTCCAGCCTCATCTGGAATAGCATGTTCAGTTCTCAGCATCATAGTATAGAAAGAATTTTAAAGAGGGTCCAGAAGAGATTTACAATATTGGTTTGTGAATGAGGGATTAGAGTTGCAGTGATAGATGAGAGAAGCTGGGACTCTCTTATTTGGAGATGCAAAGACAGAATGGACATCTGATTAAAATAATAAAATGATCATGGCCTGGACAGAGTGGAAATGAGAAGATGTTCCAGTTGCAATGGGAAGGAGAAGTAGCATAACATTGATTGGACTAGAATGTGGATGTGGTGGAGGCAGCTTCCACTGCTGGCCTTTGGGATAAATGTATGGTGAAGAAAAAAATTGCAAGGTAACAGAAAAAGGGCAGTGGTTTTGGACAGAACTAACGAGTTCCTCTGGGAAAGATCCAGCATGGACATCTTAGCCAAAGGGCCTTCTCGTACGCTGTATCCATTGTGAGATTCATTGCTGTAGCTGCAGCAGAAACATTGAATACTCTGGCTCTTTCAGGATAGCAAGATTTTATACCAACATCCGATCATCTGCCTACAATGTTCTGCAGACAACTCATGCTAAGCTGGCTGATGGATGAGATGTTCCACAGACTAATTAATTCAAATAAACCAAACCTGCCTGTTCAATGCCAAGCGAATGAAAGGAGCGTGCGTTGGCTAGAAATTCCAGTCACATAGATGGTCATTGCAGTGAGATGCCAATAGCAACCCTTGACACGGGCATTTCTGTACAACTGTACACTTCAGTAACCCCTGACATTTTGTGTGCTACTGATCAGCTTTGCAGTGATGGGGCTCATGGGGAGAAGGAAAGAGTTGGCTTTCCAAGAACGATTACTTGATGGAGATGGGTGAGAGATCTTGCCGGATCCGTGCTGTGAATCAGTGTTGGGGCAGGTTTCAATTAAGTGGCTGGGTTAGGGAGGTGATTGCACCAAGGAGTTGGGAACATTGCCATATCAGGACCTGAGCCTTGGGAGGACATAGTGTTGTAGAGACTTTGGAGGCATGAGGAGATTGGGCATCAGGGATTGGAGATTTGAGGCATTGTAGAGTAAGAGGTTTGAGTTATTGGGACCATTAGGGATTGAAATGTTGAGTCTATGGAGGATTTGGACTTGGGGGCTTGGAAGTATGATGGATTGGAGCCCGCATCTCATTGGGTAAGGAGTGAGATCAAGGGGTATCAGGTCAGCACAGTGTTGGGAGGGAGTACTCCAAAGAATCAAAAGGAAGTGAGGGACTTAAATTAATAGAGGTTCCAATCCACCACTACATGACTAAAGCACGCGGTCCTGATTAGAGAGCCATGCAACTTAGTCCACCTTCTCCTGCAGTGTTCCAAAAGAAATGTTAAATGGGAAACCAAGTACAGCTGAGGTGAATCTGGATCAGGAACACCAGGACGACCTCTGCCGGGAAGTGCCTAGTTGAAATTTTAGAGTGATGTAAAACAATCTGGTTGCTCTGATCTTTTACTTTGGTTTCAGTTGCATGGTCATGATAGGTAGCAGCACTGTGCAAATAATTTTTTGCACTACCTTCTTCCCATATCACAGTTCGCTTTGCTAATCAATGAAAAACATAAAGTATTAAGCAAGCAAACTCAAACCATTTGATCCATGTTTACAGTCAGGAAATATTAGTGTTCAATAAATAATGTCAGACGAGCATTAGAGGGACAGGGCACGAGGCATTGGGTGGAGAATGAGAAAATTATTTTGCCTCATATTCTGAAAACACAAAGCTTAAATGGCTTGACTTCTGAACTCACTTTTTGTGTTTGTTGTTGGTGATTGGAATGCCACATATTGTTACAGCTGTATGAATAACACGGAACGACAAAAAACTGGAAGCTGAAGGAAGCAGTGACATTTGCCCATGAACATATCACACAATACTAAAGTCCAGGGGTATGGTGCTACTGTAGAAAAATGGCAAACCCAATAAGATCAAATATGTGATCTGTTGCCCACTGCTGCCGGGCCTGACATGACCTGACCTTTACCTGAGTGCGATAAACACCAGCATAGCACCTGTCCTCTCTTCACACTGCTTAAAATAACAAAGCTGGCGCAAATCCCCCACAATGTGCATTTGCTGCCTTCTTTTTGACATTCTATCACATATTTCTGATTAAAATTCAACATAAATCATGCACAACAACGGTCTGGATAGTGTGGATGTGGAGAGGATGTTTCCACTAGTGGGAGTCTAGGAGCAGAGACCACAGCCTCAGAATAGGATGCACCTTTGGAAAGGAGGTGATGAGGAATTTCTTTAGGCAGAGGGTAGTGAATCTGTGGATTTCATTGCCACTGATGCTGTGGAGGCCAAATCAGTGAGTATTTTAAAAGTGGAGATTGACAGATTCTTGATTAGCAAGGGTGTCAGGGGTTTTCGAGAGAAGGCAGGATATTGGGGTTGAGAGGGAAAGATCAGCCATGATTGAATGGCGGAGTAGACTTGATAGGCCAGCTTGCGTTAATCAATACATCGGTGCTTGCTCACTTCCCGATTCCCTTTAAAATTTCACATGATTGACAACCAAAGCTCCAAATAACAAACCCACCCACCCACAATCTCTGTGCATGAGACTCTTGTGTCCCGCCCATCTCACTGTATTAGATCAACGGGCCCCAACTGCACATGCACAGTTTTAAAAAAACTTTAAAATGTGAATAACTTTAAAAATATAACACCGATTTCAATGAAACTTCTTCCATTCGCACCAAAGGGACAGCGGTGAGTAAGGTGGGCCTAAAATTGTCACACTATCGTGTACCGTTTTGGCTGTAGTTCAGGAACAAACAAACAAATATGAGTTTTAGTATAAAGATTTGGGGCATCAGAATGCCACTGTTCATCAAATAATGCCAGTTACAACCACTCAGAGGGTAGATGTCGACTCATTGAGCATCCCATCTGCACTATAACACCTTGTTACTCCCTCATCATTGGTCACTCTACAACCTAATGAGACGTGACAGAGTAGCTGGCAGGGTTTAGAACATAGTGTTGACCTGAAGCATAGCCTGGTCGTAGCAGTCGTGGCAAGACATGCTCCTAAAACTAACCTCAATAACTTTAAGAGGCAATAATCAGAAGCATTCGAAAACCAGATGAAGAAAACACTGCATTGCATCAGTGAGCAGCTCATGGGAAGCATCTGTTGAATTATTGATTACCTGATGGACGGTCAGATGAATATAATCAAAATACAAAGAAAAGTAATCCCTGTAGATGGCAGTGATGTGGCAGCAAGCAGTGAGGAAAACAAAGTGCTGCCACATCCAGGGCAGAGGAGGCTGCTTCCCTGCTTTTCTCTGCAAAGGATTCCCAAAGCACAATCACATCTGTCCTTGCCAATCAATTAAACACTGGACTGGGAAAGTAGCCATAACAGCAAATTAATTTGAAGCTTTCATTGTTGTTAGCAAAACATTAAATTTATCAGACCCTTCATTTTGATATGTTTTTAATATAAATGGCTTTAAACAAATGAAAGTTTTAAACATCTTGCAGTGTTGTGGAGATAATGTAAAACCTCTACTGCATCAGTGTATAGGAACTCCTACCTGTGATCTGTGCAAGAGTTCACAAGGGGTCATATCTACAAAATAAGTCTGAAGAAGGGTCTCGACCCGAAACATCCTCTGGTCATTCCCTTGAATTCACACACGCTGCCTGACCTGCTGAGTTCCTCCAGCACTTTGTGCTTTGCTCAAGATTTCAGCAGTTTCTTGTGTTTCCAAGATCAGGGCCTGGTGATTGAAAATGGAGGAGCATGGAAATGTCTTCTCTGAAGATTTGGAATTCCCCCCCAATGGTGATAGAGGCCAGATCAGAAGATATATTTAAGATAGAGATAGCTATATATTTATTCAGATCGAGGAATTGAGGGTTACGGAGAAGTGGCATGGAAGAAGAGCTGAGGCCAGAATAGATCGACTATGATCATATTAGAACATAGATCAGAACAGCTCAGGAATTCAGCTCACAGTGTTTGTGCCGAACATGATGCCAAGTTACACTGATCTCACGTGCCTCTGCATGATCCACATTCCTCTATTCCTGCACTTCCTCGTGCCTATCTAAAAGAATAGTGGAGCAGGCCTGAGGGTCAGGAGGCCTACACCTACTCTTAGTTTTAATAATAATAATAATAATAATAATAATGCATTACATTACATTTATATAGCGCTTTTCTAAACACTCAAAGACGCTTTACAGGGTTTACTAAAACATAGAAAAGAAAAGAAATAGATAAATAAGTAAACGAACAGAAAAGGAAAAAGAAGGTGAGGTGACGGTCAGTGGTTGAAGGCAGTGCTGAACAGGTGAGACTTCAGTGATGTTTTGAATGTGGTGAGTGAGGAGGAGTCTCTGACGGTTTGGGGTAGTGAGTTCCAGAGTGTGGGAGCAGCGATGGAGAAAGCCCTGTCCCCCCAGGATCGGAGGTTTTTGTTTGTCAGATGGGGTCAAATTTTCTAGTCTGTGGCATTCATCTTATCTTTCTTACCATGCTTTAATGGTTTGAGCGTAAAGGACAACTCCATGGGGATTATATTTAACCAGGGACATCCAGAGAAAATGAACAGGGTTATTGGAGAACTAGCACCCAAGATCAAAATTGAGCCCAGTGTTTAGTTTAGTTCAGAGATAAAGTGTGCAAACAGGCCCTTCTGGCCACTGAGTCCATGCTGACCAGCAGTCACTCATACACTAGTTCTATCTGAAACACTAGGGACAATTGATAGAAGCCAACTAATTTACAAACCTACACTTATTTGGAATGTGGAAGGAAACTAGAACATCCAGAGATACCCCATGCAGTCACAGGGAAAACGTACAAACTTCATACAGACAGCACCTGTAGTTAAGACCGAACCCAGATCTCTGGTGCTGTAAGGCAGCAATGCTACTGCTGTGCCACTGTGCTGCACTGAATTGCTGAAGCTGTGAAGCAGCTCTAGTTGCCAGTATAGGTGGGTCTGGCAACCAAATGTTATGGAAAACTGTCTTCACCCAATCAGGCCTGGGCATGACTCCAATCACATCAATGTGGTTGCCCCTAGGTTGTTTGCTCAGTTTGGTGGCAACTTGGGATAGACAAAAGTGCCGGTACATCTCACAGCCCACGAACAAGAAAAAAGATCAAATGTGATTTGAAAAGCAGAATCCATTTCCATTTTTGTGGCCTGATAAAATATCACTGGCTGTAAACCTCATATTTCTGAGCCTCACGCTCTGGAAATGAATAGTTCTGGCAAGGACATGGGAAGATAAGTGGACATTTGAGTTTCCAAAGCAGTCCTTTGGATGCACGGATCAATTAATGAAACCTGAGAGAAAGCAGTCTACAGAGTTGTCACAACATCAGCATATACTTGGTAAACAAGTCAGCTGTTGGCTATGGAAGACAATGGACAGCAAGCAGAATGAACAACCTAACCACTGCAGGCAATGCAATATTATCACTCTCTTCCAGGAAATGTTGCAGTCGAGCACTGCCAACGTTGTTCAGTCATATTTACAATTACACAACTGCAATTTGCCATCTTTGATATTTCTAAATCAAAGCACTTCTCGTGTTTTAATTTCATTTGGAACAAAGGAAATGGAAGGATAACACAGAAGAACTGAGTAATAGCAAAGAGAGCTTTAAAATCTTCCCTTTGGTAAGTTGCGCAGAGCTAATGATGAAGGTATTAAACAGGGTCAGACTTTGAGCTCACTGTTGTAATCTGCACATGATCATGCAATGACGTGAGACTGAGACTGCCAGCTGCTGTTTCACAGATTGCTGGCTAAGAGTACAAACTAACAATATCCCAGTGGTTTGTATCAGCATACAGAAGCAATTTTCATCAGGATTACATATAACTATTCCCCAACTGATCCCTGTCTTAAATATTTGACAGCATTGTTTTATCGTTATAGATTTGCTGAATAACATGTCACATATCACCAGTTCTTGTATCTATTCCCACCTCAAAGTCACAAGCAAATGTGCCCTCCAGAATATTTTGTTTATTTTTTGTCTCAGTAAATTCCAGCCACTCTGCAGATATGCCATTTCTTGCATGTTCCCCTTTGTATCATGCAATAGTTTATTGGACGATCACAATGATTTGTTCAATGATGTTTCTTCTGTAATCCAAATATGATGCATAATTTAAGTTTCATGTCCCAATTCAAAATGTTTTTGCTGCATCCTTTCTACAAAACTTGTATTTTTCGGAGGTGCTGTAAATATTGATTGAATTTATTAAAATCTACAGGCCCTTCAGACCACCAAGTCCGCACTAACCATTGATCACCCGTTCACCCCAGTTTTACACCATCCCACTTTTGCACCCACTACCTACTCCAAAGGGTCAATTTACAAAGGCCAATTGCATGTCTTTGGGATGTGGGAGGACACTGGAGCACCCAGAGGAAACCCTTGCAATGATAGGGAGAATGAGAAAACTCCACACAGACAGCAGCCAAGGTCAGGATCAAACATGGGTTTCAAGAGAGAGTTAGATTTAGCTCTTGGGGCTAAGGGAATCAAGGGAAAAAGCCGGAACGGGATACTGATTTTGGATGATCAGCCATGATCATATTGAATGGTGGTGCTGGCTCGAAGGGCTGAACGGCCTACTCCACCTATTTTCTATGTTTCTATGGGTCTCTGGTGCTGTGAGATCAACTTCTGTGGTTAGATTTCCATTTTTCCCACCTGTTCACAGGGATTGCTCATCTTCACAGAACCCATCTGGTTATTCTTGTCTCAGTGCAATGTAACTTTGAAGGATTTGCAAAGGCTTTGTGGTCAGCCACAATAGATTATCGTTCATGCAATGTAGGCAAAAATCTAATCCCATCTCTTTTACAACAAATTCAACACTCCAGAACTTGCTGGGGTAGAGAACATGGAAACATATGAATAAGTAGCAGGAATAGACCATTTGGCTGCTCGATCCTATACTATAATTTAATGAAGTCTTGGCTAATCTCCATTTTTGCATTCCCATTTATCCTCAACATTTCACCCCATTGCTTATCAAAGACCTACTTACCTCTATCTTAAAAAAAGAAAATAGTTCTAAGGACTTACAACCCTCTCAGAGAAAAATATATATATCTCTGCCTTAAATGTGCGACCCCTTTTTTTTTTTTTAACGACCTCTAGTTTGAGATTCTCCTACGAGAAAAAAAATCGCTCCACATCCATAATATCATAAACGTGGCTACAAAAAAGAATCCTCAACCTGAACTTCAAAAATATTCTTTATTGTTTCTTTCTTGAAATACAAACATATAATTAGGACAACTGGCCTTCTGGTGATCCACAATCTATCTTCTTAATCACTGAGATTTAAGGAACTAAAACAAAATTAGATATAAAATGTGAAACAAAGCTAAAGAAGAAAAGAAGCAAAGGGAAAATAAATGTCAAAAACTGGAAAAAAAACCCCAGAAGAACTGCAAGTGCTGGAAATCTGGGATAAAGCTAAAATGCTGAAAATACTCAGCAGGTCAGGCCGCATCTGTGGGAAAAGTAACAGAGCAAATGCTTCTGGTCAAAGGCTTTCCATCAGAACTGGGATGGAGGAAAAATAAGACTGTTCAGCAGCAGGGAGAATGCCTCTGATCGGGCCAAACAGGGGTGACGATTTACGCCTGTTTCAGATGTCCATCTATGATATTGGCTCACCTTGTTGTTTTTTCCAATTTATTTCATGTTGGACATAAAGGCCTGACCTGCTGGGTCTTTCTGCCTGCTCTGCATTTCGCAACTTCTCCATTATTTTATCTGCATATTCTTTTTGTTTGCATTTCCACACTCTAACTGCTCCCATGCTCCAATTGACCAAATAACAGCTTATCTCCATGGTCACTCAGATTGGCACTATCAGAGCCACCACTTCCCCACCCTCCATGCAGCTTAACAAGCTTCTTCTATTTCCTTGTCAAACCTGGTGACAAACCTTTGGCCTGAAACGTTAGTTCTGTTTCCCTCTCCATAGATGTGTTCAGGCCTGCTGAATATTTCCAGCATTTTCTGTTTTTATCCCCAAAAAATGTTTTTTAAAACATGCTTCACGTGGATAACTTTAAACTAATTAAACAACCGCAGGACACAAAATGCAGGAGTAAAGCAGTGGGTCAGGCAGCATTGCTGGAGAACATGGATTTTTTGGGTCGGTATCATTCTTCAGAAATATCAAATCCACCTATCCATGTTCTGCAGAGATGCTGCTTGACCCACCTTGTGTCTTTTTTTTTTGTAAACCAGCATCTGCGGTTCCTTGTTTCTAAACGACTGCAAGTTTATGTTCTATAATTAGGATCTTGGAATCCTCAAAATAACTCGTGTGACATCATGTACTTTATTTGCTGTTATTGTTTCAGTGCCACTAATGCAGTATTGTTTGTTCAGAGTGATGCATGATCTTGGTTTTCTGCTGGCATTGTGAGAAAACGTTGTATTTTCCAACCTTTGTGACTGTTGGCTCCCAGGTGTTTAAAACAGATGCCAGCCATATACTATGTATAAAACTGACAGACTGCAGCACCAGATGGTTAAATATGTTTGACGTCTTAACTATTGCAACAGTGAAATAGAAAAGGATTGTGCGAGATCTTTATTTAATGGACAAGTGTTGTGCCAGCTTTAGGGGAGCTCTGCAGAAAGAAAGCAGCACTTTATTACACAGATCATTAATAAGATGAATAAATATGGTATACATTATTTAACAATCACTGTGGGTGCACAATTATTTGGCTCCATGCAGCACAAGGTTGGTTGTGGTGTTCCATATAAGTGTCTATTGGTGTTCATTTATTGACCAGGCAAGAGCAAATATGTGCATGCCCAAATTTAACATGAGTAAATCAGTTTCCCTTATGAGTTGTTATCAGTGTTTGATATGTGCAGAAAATAATCAATATACAGCAAATGCTGAAAATATGAAAGTGGAAACTGCTGGATATGATCAGCCGATTGTGCAGCATTCATGGAGAGGAAGAATCCATCAGTTCCAGTCAATGACGTTTGAGAAACTGAGAAGTAAAGACATTTTAAGATGCAGAAGTTTTAAAAGAATCTGCAGTAGGGCGTAATGCAGCAGAGATTATTTCAATAAAGTGACCTTTGTCATTTCCTCCTCCATCCTCATCTCCTCTTCCTCCTTTCTTTCCATCTTAAAATATATTTATTTATATTTTGTTCAGCTTTGATAAAAAGGTCTTTGCCTTGAGATGTTAACATTTTTTCCTCCCTCTACCAATGATGCCTGAATTGCTGATCACGTCCAGCAATTGTTTTGGTTATAATTTTGATCAATGCCTATCCTGTAATACCAAGATCTATATACCAATTGAGTGACGGTTCTGAAGGGCAATAAATTATACCGTCACTTTCGAGCAGGTGAGGAACAGACAGTGTTGTGAAAGTCACCATTTAGTGTGAAGACATCCACCTTTTTTGAGCATGTAATAAACTGTGCTGTACCAAATTCCACACTACACTAAATTAACCCATGACAGATGTGGTATATTTATATATAATATGTTTTTCATATATGTATATATATATATGGTTTATTTAGATATATCTACACATAATAAACATGCAAAGTAGGAGCAGGAGTATGCTACACAGCTCCTCAAGCCACTCGCCATCAAATACGAGAATTTCATGTCTACTTCAATAACCTATTGCCCATTCGCTTCTTAAGTGGGCACAGCATGGTAGTGCAGTGGTTAGTGCTGCTGTCTCATAGACTGAGTTTCAATGCTGACCTCTGGAGTTTTCTTCATGAAGTATGAATCTTCTCTCTGTGACCATGTGGATTATCTCTGGGTGCGATGGTTTCCTTCCACATTCCAAAGAGATCTTGATAAGTTAGTTCACAGCAATAAATAGCCCCCACTGTTAGAGTTACTGGGCATGTAGGAGTGAATAGGTTGCAGGAACATATGGTAAAGGGGAAGGATATGGGACTGGTGGAATTGTTTGGCTGGAAGCCCTCATGGGCCCTACTATAAAATAAAGAGCCTATTTTTGCACAGAAATAAGTGAAATAAAAAATCTATCTAAATATCTCTGCTCAAAGAATATAGTAATACTCTGCATCCACTGCCTCTTGAGGAATAAAGTTCTAAAGATACATGATGCTCAGGGAAAAGATGTTGCCTCATACCTGTCTTAAACGGGTGATTTGTTCTATTTAAGCATGGATCCCTAGTTTTGGACTCACCACATGGGAAAACATCCACATTCCCCAGGATCTTAAATATTTCAATCAAGTTTTCTCTCACTCCTCCAAGCTCTGGCCAAGCTTGTCCAATCATTCCTCATAAGATAACCTGGCCATTCCATGTATCACTCCAGTTGATGTTCTCCGAACTGCTTCCAATGCAATTATATGATTAATACAGTACACCTGAGGTCTCACCAAGGCCATATGGAACTGAAGCATAAACTCCCCATATTCCCCGAGCAAAAAATAATTCCCCGGTAATAAATGATACATTCTGTTGGCTTTCCTAGCTACCTGCCACATCTGCAATATAGCCCTTTGTTAATCATACACTTGGACATCCAGGTACCTCTGTATCTTAGAGTTCGGCAATCTCCTGTCTTTTAAATAATATGTCTCTTTTTTTCTTTTAACTACCAAAGAGGCTAATTCCATGTTTTGCTCCATTTGTCAGATATTTCCCCACACTTAATTTAGCTGCACCCTTTAATTGCCTTCTTCCATTCCCTTCACAACTTTGTGTTCTACGGTACCTTTGCATCATCATCAAATTTAACATAGATCATTGAATATGGAACAATACAGCACAGGATCAGGCGCTTCGGTCCACAATTTTTGTGGCGAACATGATGCCTCGTTAAACTGATCTCATCTACCTGTACATGATCCATATCCCTCAATTCCCTGAACATTCATGTGCCTATATAAATGCCTCTTAAATGCCACTATCGTACCTGGCTCCACCACCACCCCAGGCCATGTGTTCCAGGCCTCCATCACTCTCTGTGTAAAACATTTGCCCTGTGCATCTCCATTAAACTTTCCCTCTGTCACCTTATAGCTATGCCCCCTAGGTTGGACATTTCACCCTTTGAAAAAGGTTCTGACTGTCTACCCTATCTCTGCCTTTCATAATTTAATACACTTCTGTCAAGTTTCCCCTCAACCTCTGATGTTCCAGAGAAAACAATCCAAGTCTATCCAACCTCTCCCTGTACTGAAATCCTCTAATCCAGTCAGCATGCTGATAAACCTCATCTGCACCACCACCAAAGTCTCCACATATTTTCTGTAATGGGATGGCGAGAACTGCATGTAATATTCCAAATGCAGTCGAACCAAAGTCCTATAGAGCTGCAAGGGCTGCTTAACAATAATACCTTTGCTGCATTCATCCATTTATTTGTTTATATAAATATATATATATATATATATATATATATATATATATATTGTGACAAATGGAGATTCTGAAAAGATCTGTGAGGCACAACACTTACTACATCTTACCAATCAGTCAAAGACCCATTTTCACCTGCTTACTTCATCCTGTTAGCCATTCAGTCTTGTATCCACACCAATATGTTACCTTCTATACCATGAGATTTTATTTTCCGTAATAACTCTCGAAACATCTCGCCAGTATTTGTGAATGATTCTCACCAAATTAGCTGTTTCGATTTGAAGCTTGCCATACATGTGTTTGTTCACTTGTGACAGAACAGTTGAACATGCTGGTCTAAAAGCAGTATAAATAGAATGAGTGTTAAAATAAAATTATACTACATACATCCAAATATCTTTCTCTTGCCTAACAGTGCTCCGCACAAGGTAAACAAGTCTGGTTTAATTTACTTGTTCTAGCCTAATGTTCCATCATCCAAAACATATTTGCTGCAAGCTCCTTCTGTAACTCCTTGCCTCCTTAAATGAAGCATTTTATTGTTGGAAATCATCAGAAAAACACAACACCCATGGTGAGAGGACCAGAGTTTATCGGAACACTCTGCTTCTATATAATCCACCTTCCAAGACTGAGAAAAGCATTTGGGTTTCTATCTCTCCTTTGTACCTTAATCTGACTGTCAACTCCAGATGACCCCACTTTGGATGAATGTCTTTGGTCATACCTTTATACCTTTGGTCATAGCTTTAAGGATAAATAATCCTTTCCTGGTCAAAATCTACCACCATGTTTGTCCAATCATTTTTGTGAAATTTTGTGTTCTAACTGGCACTGATATTTCAACTATTTTGCCCATACCCCAAAGAGAAGCTGGAAAAATAAGGTAAAAACGTAAAAATAATTAAATGTTCTCTGGTTGGACAAAGATAGACTTATTAAAAATGTCTATGTTATCACTGCCAAGGCTAGCATTCCTCGGCCATTTTATCTGTGTTTGTGAAAGTAGTGATGTGCCGCTGCCTATAAGTTGAAGAATCTTCCAGTTAGGGAGTTAGTTGGAGACTTTGAGCTTATGGACCGAGTTGCCTTGAATGCACAAGCATTAACACATTTCAAAATTACCTTGGATAGACACAAAATACTGGAGTAACTCAGCGGAACAGGCAGCATCTCTGGAGAAAAGGAATAGGTGATGTTTCGGGTCAAGACCTTTTTTAGGGAAATTAGAGGTGTGAAAAGGTACAAAGAACAAATAGGTGAAAGTTATGAAAAGAACAAATCAAAGACAGGAATGATGATCAATTAATGGTGGAGCCCACCATTGTTATGTGGCAGTGAAAAAGATGATAAACAGTGAAACTAAGCAGGACAACAGTGAAACTAGTCGAACGACTAAGATGGGGGAGGGATGGAGTGAGAGGGAATCCAAGGGTTACTCCTTGATCTTCACATGAAAGTAGTTCCCTATGTGCCTGTTGCCCTTGTCCTTTGTGCTCCTCTGAGGTCATGGGTTCAGGAGAAAGCAATCCTGGTGAATTGCCATGAGTGCATCTTGTAGAAGGTTCAAAGGATCCATGGTATCCTGATATTTACAGTAATGTATTCACTTGGGTTATTCATTTAAGCGCTGCATTTAAATTTTAGTATTTACCTAGTGGACATGAGAGAATTCAGCATTCAGAAGCACACTAACTGAAATAACATATAATTAAAGTCACTCTACCAGAAAATCAACTTTACACCATAGAATCAACATTGGCCTACATTTGTAAAAAATTCAATTTCAATTTTGGTGATTCGCTCAGAGCTAAAAATAGAATAGAGACTAACGGAACACCTTTCAGGGACCAGAACGATGGGTTAAGTTTTAAAGAGATAATTGAAAGAGGCGGAAGATGGACACAAAATGCTGGAGAACTGCACAGACTGAAGAAGGGTCTCGACCCGAAACATCACCTATTCCTTTTCTCCAGAGGTGCCATCTCACCTGCTGAGTTACTCCAGCATTTTGTGTCTATCTTCGGTTTAAATCAGCATCTGCAGTTCTTTCTTGCCCATTGAAAGAGGCGGGACAGATTAAAATGGTGAGGTAGCAGGAAGAAGTATGGATTGTGGCATGTCAGGGAGAGGTTGGTGATGGAAAGAGGCAATGTTAAGGCTTGGAAGCACAACAGTCAATGTATGACAAGGAATTCCATGCTCTGCAAACAATTGCAACAATCTAAGAGCAAACCAGGGATGAATTTTTAAAAGATGCAGGTTTGTAGAGCGCTGCCAATCTTTCTTGCATTATTGAAGTTGAAATCAATGGAAGGAAAACCAGGTGATTTGGAACACCAGACGCGGAGCAGGAGAAGATAATTCGATCCCTCATGTTCGCATCACCATTCCAGAAAATCATACCTGACCTTTTTTACTCAGCATCACTTTCCTGCGCTAATCCCATATCCCCCAATTCCACTAACATACAAAAATCTATCAAGCTCTGTTTTAATGTGGGCAGTAAATGAGACTCCTCTGTCTGGCTGGGTAGAGAATGACGAAGAATGGTCTTCCTATGGATGAAGAAATTTCCACTAGTCTCAGTCCAGAATGGACGAGCCCTCACATTGAGACTGTGACCCATAGTTATTGAGTCCATGGGCAGGGTAAATATTGTCCTTATATTTACCTTCTCCAGCCCTGTTCGATGTTTTTGTGCAATTGTCTCAGTCTGCTGCCAGCAAGATTTTTCATTATACATTCAATGCATTCAAGAGAGAGCTCTTAAGGATAGCGGAGTCTGGCGGTATGGGGAGAAGGCAGGAACGGGGTACTGATTGAGAATGATCAGCCATGATCACATTGAATGGCGGTGCTGGCTCGAAGTGCCGAATGGCCTCCTCCTGCACCTATTGTCTATTGTTTATACCTGTACCTCACTGTACTTGTGCACATGACAATAAACTTGGACTTAAGGTCACCTCAAATTCTTCTAAACTCTAGGCCTAGTCTCCTTCATCCCTACTGGTCGGACAATCCCTCCATGCCAGGAATCAATCTGATGAATTTATGTTTCATTTTCCTCAAGTTGGTGTGGTCATTTGTGTATTCATTCATTATTGCATCACCTAATTAGTATTTTTTCAATGATTCACTACATTGCAATCTGATTAATGAGTGTATGCACCTAAAGAAAGGAAGTTGATTCCTTGTCTTTTTTTTTCAAATTTAACCTTGGTTCTGCTTTATCTTTAATGTTTGATGCAAAATATTCCTCTCATATTTTTAGAGAACACAACAGTTAATATTAAATTGATAGGAATTGAATATTATTAAATAGAAAATTCAACTTTTCATCCCTGTTCCATATAAACCTCATGCCTTTTGACCAATGCTGTCCAGTTAAAATGTGATAGTTATAGTGAAGAAATAAATAATATTCATGCTAGAATCGCAGTATGTACAATGTGTAGCAGAAGTAAATGTAAGATGTGTTCAATAAAATCTTATTACAACACTGTAAGGTACATAGTACCAGACATCTTAAACAGATGAAACCTTGCAAAACATCATCCTTCTGAACTAGCTTTGGTTTTTTTTCCTTTAGAGAAGATTGCTTTTTTTTATGATGCTCCTTTTAGATGAGTTTATTACTTTGGTGCAACTGGGTTTACGATTTTATTTTGACATCTTAATAGTCTTGATGCTGGTGCAATTATGTTGGAATTAATTGTACGCATATAATTAAAAGCACTTGGAATCTGAAGAGAAGGTACTCTGTTTCAAACCAAGTCATTCCCTGCGAGAATGAGACTTTGTACAGAAGTACATGAGACATACCAAAGGGTTTGGCCAAAATTTTACAGGAATCTATTGCTCAAAGCAACAATGTGAACTAGGTGCAGGGGCTGTTGTTTAACATCTTACTGGGACAGAAATTCTTCACAGAAATAAAAATGGTTTGTAATTTTAACATCATTTGCTGTTTTCTCTCAATCAAAATCATTGGATGCAAATTGATTGTGGATCATAGATGAATAATCATCTCAGGGAAAGGAAAAATTAAGTCACAAGGGATTCTTTGTGTTTTTATTTTATTGTTGTGAGGTTCCGAATTGTTGTGGAAACTGTACTGAGGTCGCTGAAAGAAAAGGATTATATGGAAATAGATCACTTGTTCTGAAGGGACAAAGAATATGAATTTAGAAACAGCCGGCCTAAAAAAAAAGAATGCAGCAAATTTGGAAATAGGAGGCAGTTTGCTTATTTTCTTGCACTGCACTGCAGCTGGATAGACATGGAGACACAGCAATTAATTAACAGCGCCTACCCAAAGACATTGCTTTACAGTTTACACCATTTGCTGTGGGAATTTGGAGACCAACGAAAGCTACCTTTTATCCTCTGTGCCCAGATGACTGGGAGCACATGGATTTAATTACACTGAACATTTCTGCAGTCACCCTGACATCTATGGCACCAAATCAAAGAATACCCAATTAAAACAATCACTTGCAGTGGGAGCAGCAACAAGAGGTTGCCGCTGAATCAGAGATGAAGTGAGGAGAATATTTTATCCAGTGAGTTGTTACGTACTGCAATGTGCTGCCTGGAAGTTGCTGGAAGGAAATTCAATGTGAGCAGAAGGTTCAACGGGCAGAAAGACGATCCCAGCAAAGCGTCGTGGAGCGCAAACAGGGCAGAGTGAGATATGTAGGACACTTCTGATCATCCACTGCATCCTGACCTGTCCCCAGCCGTCTCGACTATGTCTTGCTGCTGGAACCCGATAGGCCAGGACGAGAGAGTGAGGCCGACGATCTGCGCAACTCCCCCTCACTTAAATCCAAGTCAAGCGCAAGTCATGACTTCAACTCCATACCGTGCAACCTCAAGTCCTGTGGCGATGGGAGAGTGACGAAGCAGCAGGTGTGGATTCACTGAAAACTGTAGTCACGAACCTGCGCACAGGCGGCCCAGGGCATAGGGTCGCCCTCTACTGGACCGAAGCAGCAGTGGAGTTCGGCAGCCCCCCGGGTTGTCTGAGCAGCCCTCTTTAGGATTTGCTCTGCTCACCTCCATGGAGGAAGGGGCTAGAAAAGGTGCCTGAAACATAGCCGGCTTCACTTCACCTTGGCCAGCATACCGCGGCTGGCGGGGATCCAAATCAGCGGTCGAAATAATAAGAAAAACAAGTTGAAGGTGCTCAACCTCGGCACGTGGAAGGTGCGAACCCTGCTGAATAACATCAAGGCAGATAGACCAGAAAGAAGAACTGCACTGGTCACCAAAGAACTAGCTCGCTACAACGTGGACATAGCAGCACTCAGTGAAACTCGCCTTGTAGAAAGGATCAGCTCTCAGAACTTGGTGGTGGGTACACCTTCTTTTGGAGTGGTCGCAGCAACGCTGAACGGCAAGAGGCAGGCGTTGGATTCGCCATCAGATCCCACCTCGCTAGAGGGCATCAATGATCGCCTGATGACACTTCAACTCCCACTTGGAAACAAGAAGAGTGTAACGTTGATCAGCGCTTATGCCCCAACAATGACCAACCCAGATGATATCAAAGATAAGTTCTATGAAGAACTTGACGCCCTCATTGCAGCAGTCCCACAGTCAGAGAAGCTTATTGTCCTCGGGGACTTCAACGCCAGAGTGGGGACAGATCACCAGACTTGGGAAGGGATCATTGGAAGACACGGCACTGGCAAGTGCAACAGCAACGGCGTTCTACTCCTGAAGATGTGTGCCTCACATGACCTGGTCATCACAAACACACTCTTCCGCCTCCCCACCCGTAAAAAGACATCTTGGATGCACCCACGCTCCAGGCAATGGCATCTGATTGATTATGTCATCACCAGGAAGAGGGACATGCAGGATGTGAGAGTGACAAAGGCCATGTGTGGTGCCGACTGCTGGACTGATCATCGCCTCATCGCGTCCAAACTCAAGCTTCACATCGTGCCCATGAGAAGACCCCAAGGTCAGAAGACTGCAAAGAGGCTCAACGTCTCCAAGCTGAAGAGCAGCAAAATTGCAGAAGAAATCTCCAGAGACCTTGATGGCAAGCTGGTGGACGGACACACCCCATGATGACCAGGGCAGCACTGACGAACGGTGGGGTGGCCTTTAGAGATGCAGTCTACTCCATCGCCCTCGAACACCTCGGGCCAGCATCCCCTAGAAACCAGGACTGGTTTGACGAGAACGATGAAGAGATACAGGCACTGCTATCAGAGAAACACCAACTGTTCAGAGCACACCAGAACAACCCACGTCACAAGCGAGGAAAGATGCCTTTGGCAGCGCAAGACAAAAGATACAGAAGAAACTCCGTGAGATGCAGGACGCATGGTATAGCAAGAAGGCCGATGAAATCCAGGGCTACGCAGATAGTCACGACACCAAGCATTTCTACGACGCATTGAAGGCTGTGTATGGACCCCAGTCATCTGACTCCTCTCCCCTCAGTGTAGACGGGACCCAGTTGCTGACAGAGAAGAAGCAGATTCTGGAGAGATGGGCTGAACATTTCAACCACGTCCTCAATCGCCCTGCTAATATCAACGACGAGGCCATCACTCGCCTACCTCAGATGGAGATCAACCAGGACCTTGACAACCTCCCGACAGAAGAAGAAGTCACAAAGGTCATCAAGCAACTTTCCTGTGGCAAAGCACCAGGATCAGATGCAATTCCTGCTGATGTGGACAAAGCAGGAGGCCCTGTCATGATGCAGAAGCTGACTGAACTCTTCCAGTCCATGTGGAATGAAGGGAAGGTCCCACACAGCTGAAAGATGCCAGCATAGTCCACATCAACAAGAGGAAAGGCAACCGCCAGTCTTGCGACAATCATCGAGGCATCTCCCTCCTGTCCATAGCTGGGAAGATCTTGGCTCGCATCCTGCTCAACCGTCTCATTCAACACCTTGAGCAGGGTCTCCTTCCAGAAAGCCAGTGTGGTTTCCGTGCTGGACGTGGAACTGTCGACATGATATTTGCTGCGCGCCAACTCCAGGAAAAATGCCAAGAGCAACACAGCGACCTGTTCGTGACCTTCGTCGATCTGACAAAGGCCTTCGACACTGTCAGCAGAGATGGCTTGTGGAAGATAATGCAGAAGTTTGGCCATCCCAGCAAGTTCATCACGATTGTCCGGCAGTTCTATGACGGCATGATGGTGAAAGTGCTAGATGATGGAGACGAGTCGGAAGCCTTTCCAGTGACAAACGGCGTGAAGCAAGATTGTGTTCTTGTCCCTACACTCTTCAGCATGGTCTTCTCTGCCATGCTGACTGATGCCTACCGTGACTGCCAGGATGGAATACACATCAGGTACAGGACTGATAGCAGGCTGTTCAACCTCAGGCGCCTGCAAGCTGTTACAAAGGTGAAGGAGACCGTCATCGGAGATTTTTTGTTTGCTGATGACTGCGCTCTCAACGAAGATGCAGCATGAAATGGACTGCTTCTCACAGGCCTGTGACAACTTTGGTCTCTCCATTAGCACCAAAAAGTCTGAGGTTATGTACCAGCCCACGCCTGGAAAGCCCTACCAGGAACCATACATCACGGTGAAGGGGCAGAACCTACAGGCAGTCGACAGCTTTACCTATCTGGGTAGTACACTCTCGCGAGTGGTGAACATTGACGCTGAGGTCAACAACAGGATTGCCAAGGCCAGCGCTGCTTTTGGGCGACTCCGTGGGAATGTTTGGGAGCGGAGAGAACAGCCTTACCACCAAGGTCTACCGTGCAAGGTCTACCGTGCAGTGGTACTCACCACTCTTCTCTATGCCAGTAAGACCTGGACTGTCTACAGCAGACATGTCAAACAGCTCAACCACTTTCACTTGAGCTGCCTACGCAGACTCCTTCACATCAGGTGGCAGGACAAAATTCCCATCACAGAGGTCTTGGAACGGGCCAGAATCCCCAGCGTCCACACCCACCTACAGAAAGCCCAAGCCAGATGGGCAGGCCATGTCGTCAGAATGCCCGAGAGTCGACTGCCAAACAGCTTCTGTATGGAGAACTGTGTCAGGGCAAGCGCTCAGTAGGAGGACAGAAGAAACGGTTTAAGAACTGCCTCAAAGTGTCCCTCAAAGACTTGGACATCAACCTCAGCACTTGGGAGTCTCTTGCTCTGGACCGTCCAACCTGGCGTAGCAAGCTCACCACAGGAGCCTGTGCAGCAGAGAACAGACGCACTGCAGAGGCCCAGAGGAAACGCACCGCGCGCAAGGCCCGGGCTACCTCCACTTCCACTGCAGCAGCCATCCACTTATGTCCTACGTGTGGGCGTGTCTTCCGGGCCCGGATTGGCCTCACCAGTCACTTCTGGACCTACAGTCACCAATCCTCCAACTGAAAGTGAAGTCATGGTCATCTTCGAACCCGAAGGACAAACAACAACAACTGCAATGTGCTGCCTGGAAGTTGCTGGAAGGAAATTCAATGTGAGCATCGGCGAGGCAATTGGAAAATTACTTGAAGGACGGACAATTTTAAGGTCAGTGAGAAAAGAGAGTTCCTTTGAGTACCTGGCACAGGGATCAGCTGATCAACTAGCCTCTACTTCTGATATATGATTGTAAATCATGTGTCCAGGAACTGATTAGTCTTTTTTGCCAACATTTAATTATCCATTTCTCACCTTCTTGACATCAGGTAGAACATTGTTCCATTGACAGAATGCATAGGTGGTGATAGACGCAAAATGCAGGAGTAACTCATGCAGGAGGACTGGCAGCATCTCTGGAGAGAAGGAAAAGGCAACGTTTTGGGTCAAGACCCTTATTCAGTCTGTGCAGGTCCATGTGAATCTAAATCCACCCTGCCCTCAAATTCACTTGGACTATCTCTGACACCTCTCATCCCTTTCTCCATCTCTCCGTCTCCACAGTGCAAGGTGATAAATTATCAGAACGTGCAAGGGGACACAGTAAATGGTGGGATCCTCAGGCGGGTTGATGAAATGATAGGCCCAAAGAAGGAGGGGAATTTTCCCACACACAGAGTGGTTGAAGTCTGAGGTGCTTGTGGAGACACATTTTCTCACAACATTTAAAAAACATCGAGATTTGAATCGATAAGGCATGGAAGGCCACAGACTAAATTCAGGTAAATTAGATTAGTGTAGGTGGGTACAAAAGGCAGCAGGGACATGGTCAGTCGAAGGGCTTGTTTCTATGCTCTACAGCCTGTGACTTATGAAACTTCAGCACTGTTATGTGACTTATGGTCTGTTATGGCTTGTTACTCTGCTGTAAATGTAATGAAATTCTCCATAATGAAGAAAGCACATTGGCACTGATCAGAGCATCTTCCTAAGCATTTCACACAGAGTTACTAACACTTACTGGCAACGCTTGCTGACAATATGAGCAATTTTGTTTACCTTTTTGTTTAGTTGGATTAAAAGTTTAAAAGTTTGCAGAGGTTTGGAAGCAATAGCTGCAGCCTTTGCTGGCACATCATGATCCGGCCCCCAGGGTGATTTCAGGAACAGCCTGTTGCTGACGTTTCTAAAGCTTTCCTTTGCCAGAACAGTTTCCTATCCAAGCAGAGATGCCATTTCAAACACTAAATTATTCACAAGTAATCAGAATAAAATACATTGCTCCCCGACGAATTATTTTTAATTTACTGAAGCATATGATGTGTGACAATTGGGCAATGTACAACACTTTTGCTCTGTATAAGACTGTTGTGGGTTTAAGGCCCACTCTATAGACTTCTGTCCATAATCTAGGCAGCTACTGTAATCCAACGTGGAGTATAAAACTCCAATATTTCTAAAGCGTTTCTTCAGAAGAGATAGATGTGTGAAGGTCCATCTGCTCTGAGTGGGTTTCAGTGGAAGAACTACAGAGTTATTCTTGGGTGTAGGCATCCAACCTTTAAGTCCATTATGTGTCCAGATACATGCAGATTTACTTAAGGAGGGGCCTCTTGACAGGATCATTCCAAATTAATGCGAGCACTGAGATTGCTTCCAGCCATGGCATTAAAAGAATTGAAAGAAAATGTTGTGGTTGACCAAACTACAATCCTCCCAAGTTCTTTTATTTCTGGAACAGTTCAGTTCGACCAAACAAATGTATATATGTCACTCCATTATTTTATAACAGGCAAGAGAGTGAAACCAAAAATTTAAGGACTAGTTAGTCCAACAGAACCTGTCAGGCATGTGCTGGAGTCAATAATAATGGATGGAGTGAAAGAAAACCTTGAAATGTCTCTGTTCACCAGAGATAGTCAGCATTGATTTACGAAGCATAAATCGTGCATGAGGAAATTGATAGAATTTTTTGAAGAGATGACTAAAGTGGAGACATGGGGATGTGAGGTAATATTGATTATGTGGACGTCCAGTAGGCATTTGGTGAAATTACTCTCAAAAGACTGTTAGCTAGAGTTGAATCTCACTGAATTGAAGGTACACTGACCTAGCCAAGAATTGGAGCCACATGGAAGAAATTGCAAATAGGCACTCATAATCTGGATGTGATGAATGGGGTGCTGCAAAAATCAACACTGATGCAGGAGTTAATAGCATCCTTAGAAACAACTGAGATGATGCGATAGAAAGCTATTTATTCATGTTTGAAAATGACAAAAAGAAAGGTGGCTTTGCATGCTGCTTAGACAGAAGCATTAAAGTACAAAAAGAGATTAAAGAATGATGCTTGTGGGCAGAATTGATTAATGCGTAAATGAGCTTATACTGAATATATTGTAGTGCAATAAGAAGTCATCCAGCTTTGATTGCATGAAATAGAACAGAGTTTGTTCTAAATGTTGAAAAACTGGAAGCAGTAGGGGATCCACAATGTCTCAGAGGGAAAAGGCACATTAATTGGTATTACCTTGCAGACAGGTACAAACATATAATCACAAAACCCCACTGAATACTACACCTAACCTGGAATGTAAGAGAACAAGGTAGGTTCCAATTCAACCGCAGCTCGAGCACTAGGCAGCTCTGTGCTCCTTACCATCAGAACATTACTTTCTTTGGATACAGCACAGCACACTGTGTATTTATCAGAATGTTACAAGAACCTCATGATTAAGTTACAGAGAAAGATTAACAGAACTGGCTCCATATTCCCTGGAAATTAGATATCAACAGTTTCAGTATGTCTTGGTGTTTACACAGGGGAGAGGGAGAGAAATTATTTCTACTGGTTAAAGAGTTTAGGATAAAACACAGATTGGAAAAAAAAATAACATGCTGGATTAGGCAGCACTCGTGGAGAGAGAAGCAAGATGAATGTTTCAGTTTTGTGAACTTTCTTCCAAATTGGAAATAAGGTGCAAATGAAGATAGGAGGCCTGGGCTTGGAAACAAAAAGAACACAGCGAATCATAAATACAGCACAGCAAGCAGGAGATATCAAGTGACAAAATGGCTGGCAATTCAGTGAAGAAGGTGGCTTTGGAGAATGAAAGGTAGTGAAACGACTACTGCAAATCTGAAATTAAAATTCCAGTCATACTGATTATCTGAAACTGATGAACTCATTGTTGAGACTAGAGGCTGTAGTGTGTCTGGTTGGAAGATGAGAAGCTGTTTCTCGAGCTTATATTAAGCTTTGGAGAAACAGTGGAACAATGTGCCATCATAGCCATTGATGTTGACGAAAAGGTTAGTTGAGTGTTAAGAGCTCAAGCTGGGCACAAGGCCAAGAGTTTAGAAAGCTACGCAATACTCCTGAGTCTCAGACACATAAATCAGAGCCTCAAGGCACTGGAGAGATATCACCAATGTTGCCTCCACAATTTCATTGCAAGGATAAGCAAACCGCCATCATTTCTTTTCTCAGGCCAACATTCCGAGCATTTGAGTTATCTATTCATACTCAGACAGTTTCATTGGGCTGGCCACATTGTTCTCATGCCCAACACTAGAATCCTGAAATAGGAACTCTATTTCAAATTCTGCCAGAGGAAGATATGATCAGGTAGATGGAGGAAAAGATTTAAGGATGTGCTCAAAGACTCCTTGAAGAAATGCAACATTCCCACTGACTCCTGGGAATCCTCAGCTCTTAACTGCTCAAAGTGGAGAAGAGGGATTTGGGATGGTATCCATGCTTTGGGAGGACTGATAGGCTATGCGTAAGAGGTGGGTGAGCTGCACCACTTCACAAGCTACCGACCCAATCACTCCATATGGTGCCTCCTATACTATCACTGGAAGCATATATGGGTACACTGGCTTCATTCACCATCTCAGAAGGCACAAACAATCTCACAGGTCTGCCAAGGAGGGAAAAGAAGTAAGAAAGGTGGGCTGAGAAAGTTGGATGGAATGAGACAGAGAGCTGAAGTTGCAGTTTATTTTGAAACTTGCATCCACCCTTAAAGATTGAAGAGAAGTGTTCTACAGAGTGTTCCACAGGGGACCATTTTGAGCAAAAATTGTAGTTTACTAAATTGAAGAAACCTTTAAGTTAACTGATGTTGCATGTGGAAAGAGCATCTGGTGTCCTTAACAGTGGGGAGAGAGGAAATTAAAGTACAGGAGTTGGATCTCCTACAGTCACGTGGGAAGGTCCCGTGACAAGGGAATTATCCATGAGTGGAGGTGAAACTGTGAACCCATGTGCCCCAGAGAGAATGGTCCCTTCCAAAGGAGGAGGGGGAAACATCCATTAGACATCGGCATGACGTTGGAGTTGTTGAATGGTGTGGAGGATAATTTTTTGAAGGAGGTGGGGTGGAAAGTGAGGACAAAGGGAATCCTCGCTGGTTCTGGGAATGGGAAGCAGACATGAAGAAATGGTAGATTGGCCTGATTGATGTAGACGGTGATAGACGGAAATGGACAGCTGGCCTGAATGCGGCCAGCTCAGCCTGCTGCATAGAACTGAAGTTGAAAAACTGGATTTTCACCCATATTGCAAATGTCAGCTAATTTGAAGCGATCCTTCAACATTTTTGACAGTGTGAACTTGCAGAACTATGCATTTTTAATAACTTCTGAATCAATTGTGGAGGAAGGATTTTGGAAACTGAGATAGCTTATTGAATTTTAAACGATCTCTGCTTCAGGGAGTAGTAGCTATCTGAGTCTGGAAAGACACTGAAGGTGAAATGCAAAGCAGCGGGAATCAGAAAAGTCTTCTGTATTTTCACTGAAGCCCACCAGCGTCAACTATAAATAAATAAAAATAACCTGCCCATCTAAATGTTTTCAGAGCTGCACAAATTCTGAAATAATATACAGGTAGACATATCGTCAATTTTATTCAGTTTGCTTGACCACATCTAACGAATTCATCATATGATATACAGTCTGCTTGCATGTTTTTAAAAGAAAATTGATGATATTATTGAAAGATAGATTTGCACAGTTGAATTAAGATGCTGTTTGAGAACAAGCTGAATTGCTTCAATAAGACTGTCTTCCCTAGATGTTTTAGACACCCATGTAGCCCATCCCTGCACTGAATCTATCCAGTTGCATCTATTCCTTATATGAAGGTTTGACAGGATTACTCTCTAGATATTCCTACATTTTCGCCATTCAATCGGATTGCCACAAACAAAGGATTTATCATTGTCAACAGAATATCTGATTACTCCTGCCTGTTAGTTTGACTTAGTCACCTGTGAGGTTTTGATAAGCAATAAAATAGGCCTACTGTTCAACCTATGTATCATCTTTGCAGCTAACAAACCACTGAATATCAATATATCAGCCCACATTTATTTCAGAACGATTGAATGGTGTCCATTAAACCATGGTGTCCTTTGGGTTCCATCAACATGCACAATATATGATAGTCAGGAAAGCTTGTCTATGTGCAGCCTGATCTTTTCTCACTCACATGATAAAACACCTGGTAAACTCACTGCTAGTTCTGTCACTATTGGCAACCATGCCAGAATTAACAAACTGAAGCATGCACAGTACAACAAAAGAGGCTGAATAAAATTCACACGCAGGAAGGAATTGCAGATGCTGGTTTATGCTGAAGATAGACACAAAGTGTTGGAGTAACTCAGCGGGTCAGGCGGCATCTCTGGAGAAAAAGGATGGGGGAAGTTTCATCTGAATAAAAGTCGTCTGGTTTACAAATCACAGAGCTTGAGCAAAAATAAAATCAGGTTTATAATGAAGATAGACACAAAGTTGATGCAATATTACTGCAAAACTCTGATAATCTGGCATCTGGATTATTCAGAAATCGTATCACTCATTAGTGCAGGATGTGAGCCGAGGGTCCCAGAACAAGTAGTGTGCACAAGTGGAACTGAAGGGCCAGAGAGTTGGCGGGGCAGGATCGAACCAGTGGACCAGGAGTGCAGATAGAACTGGGTAGGGATCCACAACACCGGGGGGTCAGGGACAAGGGTATGTAGTATAAGAAGGAACTGCAGATGCTGGTTTAAACCGAAGATAGACACAAAAAGCTGGAGTAACCCAGCGGGACAGGCAGCATCTCTGGAGAGAAGGAATGGGTGATGTTTCGGGTCGAGACCCTTCTTCAGACTGGTTAGGGATAAGGGAAACGAGACATATAGACGCTGATGTGGAGAGATAAAGAACAATGAATGAATGAATGAATGAATACATTTATTGGCCAAGTATGTGCATATACAAGGAATGTGCCTTGATGCTCCGCTCACAAATAACAACACAAACATACAGTTAACGATTAAGAATAAAGCATAACCTTTATGCATAAAAGATATGCAAAAAAGAAACGATGATAAAGGAAATAGGCCATTGTTAGCTGCTTGTATGGTGAAAACGAGAAGCTAGTGTGACTTGGGTGGGGGAGGGAGATCAAGAAAGGGGAGGGAGGATTCAAAGATAGTCCAAGTAAATATGAATGCAGGATGAAAATTGGTGGTGAAGTTAATCTCCTTTCTGATCTCACAGTCTCCATCACAGGAAATTGACTATTGACTGAGGTCTATTACAAACCCACGAACTCCCACAACTATCTCGACTACACTTCTTCCCACCCTGCTTTCTGCAAAGTCTCTATCCCCTACTCCCAATTCCTCCGTCTATGCCGCATCTGCACCCAAGATGAGGTGTTCCATACTAGGACATCCGAGATGTCCTCATTCTTTAGGGAACGGGGTTTCCCCTCTCCCATCATAGATGAGGCCCTCACTCATGTTTCGTCGGTACCCCACAGCTCCGCTTTTGCTCCCCCTCCCCCTAGTCGCAACAGAGACAGAGTCTGCCTAGTCCTTACCTCCCACCCCATCAACCGTCGCACACAACACATAAATTTTCGCCACCTCCAACGGGATCCCACCACTAGCCATATTTTCCCATCTCTACCCCTTTCCACCTTCCGCAGAGACCGTTCCTTCCACAACTCCCTGGTTAACTCATCCCTTCCTACCCAAACTATCCTCTCTCCAGGTACCTTCCCCTGCAACCGCAGAAGATGTAACACCTTTCCCTATACCTCCTCCCTCGACTCTGTCCAGGGACCTCGACAGTCCATTCAGGTTTCACCTCCTCCAACCTTATCTACTATATCCGTTGTTCAAAATGTGGACTCTTTTACATCGGCGAGACCAAATGGAGCATTGGGCGATTGTTTCACGGAACACCTTCACTCAGCCCGCCTGAACCCACCTGATCTTCCGGTTGCTGGACACTTTAATTCTCCTTCCCATTCCTACACACCTTTCTGTCTTAGGTCTCTTCCATTGTCAGAGTGAGGCAAAATGCAAATTGGATGAACAGCATCTCATATTCCCTCTCTCCAGAGATGCTGCCTGTCCCGCTGAGTTACTCCACCTTTTTGTGTCTAATAAGGGTATGTTTGCAGCCAGAGAACTTGTCTATTTCCTGCTCTCTTTAAACTCATAGGATTCACTGGAAGATTTATTTTACTGCTGTGTAAGGCATAAAAAAATGTGAAATGAAAGTGGGTTTGGCTATTAATACAAGTGATATTCAAAAGCCTGGAATATCAAGTTTGGCAATACCAAAGGTAGTGGATATCACAATTTTACTGGGCCCTGTTAAATATCTGAAACTTAAATTTGCAGAATGTGAAATTGTTCATCCTCTTTAACCAGCCTAGATCCTAAATGAAATATGTTTGGCCATTCTCAACTTAGCCTCTGTTTGGTAGAATGACATGCCATAAAAATGTCCGCAAGTTGGCACCAAACGTGGCATTTTGCACTGGGCTGGTTGGAAGTGGTGTCTCTAACAATGGAGTAAAGTCATGCCAACCTATTTGAGCAAGGATCTAATTGCAGGGAAGGTTGCTGAGTTCAAGTTTCAGGAGTATGGAGATGAGTTTGGTTGGAATGATGATGTTGAACACAGAGATTTAGTCAATAAATAGAAGTCTGACATAGGTGACCTTGTTATCCAAATGTTTTAGGGATAAGTGTAAGGCCAGGGAGATGGTGTCAGCTGTGGACTTGTTGCGGTGTTGAGGGAATTGCCAGGAGCAATTCACAAGTAATCATTAAGACATGCTCCTTATTTTTAGACTTAGTAGTGTCATACTGCATAGAAACCGTGTCCTTAGGCCTAACTATTCCATATCGACCATGGATGCCCCATCCATGCATGTCACACCTGCCTGTGTTTGGCCCATATTCCTCTACATCGTTCCTATACATATACCTTTCTTTGGCACCAGGATGGTAGTGATCTTCTAAAGCAAGTGGAAACCTAAGACTGGAGTAGCGAGAGGTCAAAGATGTCGGCCAAATGCAATTTGAGCATTTTTATTGACTGGCTTTGTATGCCTGTTAAAATCCAGCTCTGTTCATTATGGATGGAAAATGTAATCTAACATCTCTCTCACCAAATAGATCTTTTATGACCAGACTATTGAAAACACACCAGTTCCTGTCACATATCTGCCTATTAACGCCTAATTGAGTAATATTCCTAATTGGATAACTGTCCATAACACTGATTCGTTTTCCAACATCCTTAGTTAGAAACAAAGCAAAACAAAGTGACTTTTTAGCCCCTGGAGCCCATTCTGCCAGTCAACTAGAAATGGCCAATTTACATCTTAATTCTGTCAACCTAACATGGAATTGGTTCTATATCCCTTAATTTCATTGCATAATGAAAAGTTATCAAACCTGTTTTGAACTGCGTATTGAGCCATTTTTTGGGGAGAGAAAATTCCACATTTGTGCTTTCCTTTATGTGGGAACGGTGCTTCACTTTAGTACAAGTGAACTCTAATTTTATGAATAGATCTTTGTTTTGAACTCATCTGCCAGAGGATGTAGTTTGCCTATTGCATCATTAAACACATCATGGTTAGATCGCACCTTTCATTTTATGTAACCCATGTTTGTAAGAGTCAGTCATTGGAGAGATGCCTCAGATGGACTCAAAGCCGATTCTGTGTAAAATATTCTGATTTTTGTTTTTGTCAAATTATCCGGTCTTGTATATGCAAATTAAATCTATTCAAATGAGCAACAATGGAGGGAAACTATTTTTTAAAAACCATAGCTTGCCGTTTCCTTCCTTGTTATGTGCATTTCATTCTCTTTGTCCTTATGTCTCCCACCAAGATCTGTGCTTGTAACACGTGACAGGAATCCCTGATTTAGATGAGGCACCAATAGCAGAAGAATATTCTGCTGTTGTCAAGTTTATGCCAAGAATGTGTGATTTACTGTCATCCTATTCCACATTTTTAACAACCCTTCCATCTCCCAAAAACTCATGGAACATTTAGATTATCATGCTTAAAACAGTGTGGAAATGTTTGTCTGCATTGGTATATTTTATTAAATAGTAAATCATACTGATATTAAAAAATGGAAAACAGATAATTGTTTTAACCCCGAATCTTTTATAATTCCAGCACCATCTTGAACAGAAATAAAAGGCAGGTTTAAATGTAGCCTACATTATATGAAAGGGTGTCCTATGGTATTTTCATTCATTAGATATCCCATTCTATCTTTGGTTTATTATGGTCACGTGTACTGAGGTACAGTGAAAATCTTTGTTTTGCATGCCATCCACTCAGATCAGATAATACTACACATTAATATAATCAAGTCAAACTCATGTACAATAGATAGAGCAAAGGGGAAGATAAAAAGTCTAGAAAATAGTTCTCAGCATTTAGTGCATCATTTCCATAGACAAATTCCAATGACAGCAAAGGGGTAGAGGTGAATCGGACAGTACCCCAGCTTATGAGTGGACCATTATCAGAGAGAAAGAGGCTGTTCCTGAGATTGGTAGTGCTTGCTTTCAGGCTTTTGTACCTTTTGCCTGATGGATCCAGGGAACAGAAGAAATGACTGGGGTGGGACAAGTCTTTGTTTATGTTGGCTGCGCTTCTGAGACAGCATGAGGTGTAGATGGAGTTTGTACATGGATGGATGGTGGGAGTCTGGTCTGTATGATGGACTGGGCTCCATCTATAACTCTCTGAAATTTCTTGTGGTCTAGTGCAGAGCTGTTCCCAAAACAAGATGTGATGCATTTGTATGATTTCAATGGTGCATCCGTAGAAGTTTGTACGAGTCATTGGAGAGATGCCTCAGGGGAAATCATTATTCAAAGTTCCACAACCTTCATAATTCACCATTTTTACAACAAGCCCATTTGCAAGCTTGAGGAAAGACACCTCATCTTCCATCAGAGCATTTTGTAGCCTTTAACGTTAAGTGTTGAATTGGCCAGCCTTGGGTAACCTACCCTATCTTTCTGTCTGTGGTCAAGTCTGTCATTATTCCATTTATGATTTTAACTCAACTTTTGCCCACCTATTACCTGCCATGCTTTGTCCTGCCTCTCTTCTCTCCCAGCTTTCTTTCTCCCCCCCACCCCCCAAATCAGTCTAAAGAAGGGTCCTGACCCGAAACAGCAGCAGACAATAACATTGATACTTAAGCAGCTCCTAATTGAACCATTGTAGTGAACTTGTATTAACCCTGAAAGCACAAAGCACAGTACTTGGTGTGAGCCAAATGGAGCACCTGTTTAATTCGGGAAACTGGGATTAAATGATTACACCTGGGACTGACTCAGTCTGCTTGTTTATGGCATGGTGATTTACAAATGACACATATTAGCAGCTAAAGTATCCACAACTTGGTGTGTGTGTGTGTTCGTTGATGAGAAATTACTCTGAGTGCAATTAACATTCACTCACATCTCGGGCTCAGTTTAGTTTAGTTTACTTTAGTTTATTATTGTCACGTGTACCGAGGTACAGTGAAAAGCTTTTTTGTTGAGTGCTATCCGGTCAGCAGAAAGACTATACATCATTACAATCAAGCCGTCCGCAGTGTACAGATACAGGAAAAAGGAAATAATGTTTAGTGTAAGATAAAATCCAGTGAAGTCTCATGAAAAATACTCAGAGAGTCTCCAATTAATTAGATGGTCGGTCAGGACTGCTCTCTAGTTGGTGACAGGATGGTTCAGTTGCCTAATAACAGCTGGGAAGAAACTGTCCCTGAATTTGGAGGTATATGTTTTCACAGTTCAGTACCTCTTGCCTATTGGGAGAGGGGAGAAGGAGGAGTGACCAGGCTTGATTATGCTGCTGGCCTTGCCAAGGCAGAGTGAAGTGTAGATGGAGTCAATGGAAGGAAGGTAGGTTTGCGTGATGGTCTGGGCTGCGTCCACTATTCTTTGAAATTTCTTGTGGTCTTGCATGGAGCTGTTCCCAAACCATGCTATGATGCATCCGGATAAAATGCTTTTTATGGCGCATCGTAGGTGAGAGTTGTTGAGGACTTGCCGAACCTCCTAAGCCTTTTCAGCAAGTAGAGGCATTGGCGTGATCACGGCCAATGGCAACATGGCACCTCCTGAATTCACATACAGATTCATCTCAATTAGTTCACGACATAGAACAGAACACCACAGGAATTAGCCCGTCAGCCAACAATGTCTGTGCCAAACATAATGCCAATACCAACTCTTAGCTCCCTGCACATAATCCATATCCCTCCATTCCCCGCATATCCATGTGCCTACCCAAAAGTCTCTTGAATATCACTCTCATACCTATCCCCACCTCCAACCCTGGCAGCATGTTCCAGGCAGTCACCACTCCCTGTGTAAAATACGTGCCCCGAACATCTTTAAACTTTGCCCCTCTCACCGTAAAGCTATGCCCTCTTGTCTGACATTTCCATCCTGTGAGAAAGTTTCTGATTCCAAAGAAGATGGACATTGCAGCACAGATAGAAAAGGCAGATGTAACCCAAAATGAAATAGAGACAGATGTTGTGCAAGTATTGAATTAGGATTTCAAATTAGAATGTGTAGGAAGAAACTGCAGATGCTGGTTTAAACCAAAGATTGACACAAAAACCTTGAACTACCCAGTGGGTCAGAAAGCGTCTCTGGAGAAAAGGAACAGGTGGCGTTCCAGGTCGAGACCTTTCTTCTTAACCTATTCCTTTTCAAATTTGTGTGCTTGTTTGTTAACATGAAATTGAAAATACTGAGAAAAGCAAGCCAGGCAGTATCTGTGGAAAGAGAAACAGGCTTAATATTTCAGGTCGGAGTCCTTATCTGAACCAGGGAGGAGAGAAAGCAAGTCTGTTTTAAGCTGATGAGGATGGTGGATGGAGAGATGCCTAAACCATGTGGAATATCCCTGAAATAATGAGGTCAGGGCCGATGTATGTTAAATTGTTAATGAAGCACTCTGATTGATTGGTTAATGAGGGAAGTTCAAGAGACAAAACAAAGAAATAATTAAAAGTTTAGAAATGCAAATCAGAACTGTCGGGAATGCCACACTTATGTAACAATGTTAGCAAGAGACGGAAAAACTGAGTTAGTATTTCAGGTAGATGTCCGATAGCAGGAATGACTAATTCTGAAACAAACTATGGAAGCAAAGGGCCTGAAGTTGTTGAATTTGATATTGAATTGCAATTAAGAAACAGAACAAAGTGTTCTTCTTAAATACAGAATCATCATACGCATATTGCGTTAGTATACCGCAGTGAAATATGAGCAATGCATTCAGACTTCAAACCATTTTGAGAATTGTGAGGCACTGACTTGGTTTCCACCTGTGGTAGTGGTGCAACGGCTAGACTAGTAGAACAAATGTCTCAAAACTCCACCAAAGATCCAGGCTCAATCCTGATGTCCAGTACTGTCTACATAGAATTTGCACTTCCCTCTAACCACGTGGATTTCTCATGGATGCTGCAGTTTCTTCCCACATCCCAAAAGGTGCTGATTGATCAGTTAATAGAATGCTGTAAATCACCCTTACACCCTAGGGGGAATTGTAAAATCTTAGGAGAGTTCAAGGTTTCAAGGTCAGTTTATTGTCACATGTACCAATTAAGGTACAGTGAACTTCGAATTACCATAAAGCCATACTAAAAAAAAGCAACAAGACACACAACTACATAAAAGTTAACATAAACATCTACCACAGCAGATTCTCCACGTTCCTCACTGTGATGGAAGGCAATAAAGTTCAAGCTTCTTCCTCTTTTGATAAGAATGTGGAGAAAATAAAGTGGGATTACTGTAAGATTGACCTAATTGGATGTCTGGTGGCTGGTACAGCCTTGGTGGGCTGAAGGGCCTGTACTCTCGCTGTGTGAGTCCAATATCTAATGATTAATGTTGTCTCACCCACTGAGTACTTCCACCATTTTTCTGCCTTTATTTTAAATTTCTAGCACTGCAGTGTTTTGTTTTCGATAAATATACCGGTGGATGTCAAAGCAGGACCTAATTATAGATTCTTGCCATTTAATATGTCGTTTTGCCTGTTGACAGTACATTGTTATTATTGCTGAATAGGGTAACTGAAGCTGTGCCTCAGCTTGCTGAGGAAGTAATATGTATAATACCAGGCAATAAGCAAAATGCTGCTTGATGCTCAGAATTTGCAACAAGAACTGTGAATGCTGTAAACGTTCAGCAGATCAGATAATATTTGCGGAGAAAGGAATAAAATTAACAAATAATTAATTTGTTGAAAGCACTAAGTGAAACCTAAAATTCCATGCCCTGCAATAACTGTAGCTTTCAGGACTGATCAATGGATTTTTATTGCTGGTGATATCATGGAAATGAAGCAAATAAATGGCTATGAAGTTCAGGTACACAACAGATAATTGAACATGAAGGGATTATTAAGGGATGTGTAAAGGTGCTTTCTATTGCTACCTGCCTTAGTTTATAGTAGAAAGCTTGCCCAAATGCAAGTGAGGCAACAGTTTTGTTCGTATTCTTGTTAGCCTTTGAGGTTTACTATTGCATCTGAACTGAGGTCAAAGGCTCCTCCTAGACATGAAATTTATGTCCAGCAGCAACCAAGACATTCTTTTTTTGCTGTTGAGACTGTTTGCTAACCGAGGTGGATTAGATCCAGATGCCACCTGTGACTGGCTCGTGGTATTGCAACCTACATTGTGATCTTGGAACTAAGCCAGACTTCAGTTTATCACAGTTCAGAGGCTCCTTGAAGAAGGCTTTGCATATTTGTCTAATTTTGTTATTTTGTCTTCTAACCATTTAATTGAGACTTTGCTATCTAAGGTTTGGAAGGTAGCACTGAGATCTAATCTAGTCACCACTACCTCCTTTTCTCCCTACAACTCCCACATATCACGCAATAAACTGACTCCTTCCCAGTGCAGAATCCATCAGCTTAATCAGGTGGAATCGTTGCATGATTTATCTGAACAGTTGACACCAAATTAATGAGAGAAAATGATTTCCAGAATGCCAAACTAATGTTCTTTATCTGAAGAACATTTATCCAGATGTCCCATCAAAACACTAAACTTTTAAATATTTACAGCATGGAAAGAGACGATTCAGTCCAATTGATCCATTACCTGACTACTTATATTCCTTTTACTTTCATTAACTGGCTTCCCCTTAAATGTGTTTGAGCTGTCCAGTCTGGTAGCCACATTCTTGGCAGTCTTTGATTAAAAATGTTTCCACTAAAAGTATTTAATTTATTTGTGACTACCTAATATTGATGGCCCTCTGTTCCATCTGTAAATGTGAATATGTTGGCTCGGATCTCTTAATCATTCTGCAGAACACCTTTCTTCAAAGAAGGTTTTAGAAAATCCCTTTTTTTCCTGGGAGATATAACCTCTCTTTTTTGCTGCAACTGCAATATTTTTATTTTTGCATCTTCTCAAGCTCCTTTCCAGAAACACAAACCAGAAATATTCTCACTACTTCAAGTGCATTCCGGATTAGGTTCTCCTATTTTGTTTCCAATTTCTGTTGAAATTAATCTCAGCATGCATTTTACTTCTACTTTATTAATCTGCTGGTGTGACTGGTTTTTGTAACCCAACTTAGATCTAAAATCCAGCTGTGGGGGAATTTCAACCCTTGGGAGCTACATTTAAATCTTTTTAACGTACGCTACCACAAAGCCCCCTATGCAGCTACCTGGCAGGGGCCGCCGAGAACGAAGGGGGGAACCCAGCGTGGGGGGGCACAGAGAATGAAGGGGGGACACAGCAGTGGGGCCGCTGAGAATGATGGGGGACCTGGGGAGGGAGGGGCACGTGCTGTCACTTGCGGAACAGGCCTGGTTTGTCGCTGTGAACAGAAGACAAAACTGTTCGATTAACCTTTTTGTAACTTTATGGGACTGTTGTGTACAGCCCAGGCGAGGTTTGCTGTATAATTTTACTGGGTTGTGTGCAAAACAAAGCATTTCACTGCACTTAGGTACGTATGACAATAAAGTAGCACTGAATCATTGGAGACCTTTGAAGCACATTTCACGAAAACCATTGACTGAAAATTATGTGTAAAGTTTGATGTTCTGATGCCCGCCGACTGACATTTTATGCACCAAAAACAGAAAGAAAATCTTCGGAAAGCTGTTATTAGGTATGATATAATCCTCCAACACCATGAACCATGCATCAAATAAATCAAATGGTTGGGAAATATTCTGAAGTTCCAGAGCCAACCATCCTCTGGGGAAACTCCTGTCATCTCCCCAAAGGAAATCAAAGTCCCGGAAGAGTGCAGCAAAAGACACCAGTAACTCCAACACCTTATATCTGCAATTTTGGTCACAACATTTTTCTATTCACAAGTCTGGTTATTGTTCTGTGAAAGTACAAAGAGACTTTAGATCCAACTTCCCCAGAGGGTTTTTCACTTTGAAGCAAAGATGACAAGGAAGAGCCACATACTTTGATCCTCTGATAATGGGCAGGTTACAATTTATTCTGGCAGGACCTACGGCACAGCAGGGCAAGCCATTTTTCTACCAATTAAATCAGGAGGTTCAATCTGAGGCTTTTGGTGGGTCTTTATGGATTATGGCATTTCTGGGAGGGCAGAGGCTTCCTGGACCTTGAGCACATGTGCGCTTAAGCAATTCAAGCAAAGTTTTTCCAACCTTTGAGAGGAGGTGAACTTCACTGGTAATACAGTGAACTTTGCCCTGCTTGGTCTGACCCGTGATATCTGGACCTCCTAAGCTCCTAACAGCATTTCTGTGGCTTAGAGTGTAGAGGATGCAATGTGAGATGTAAACCAATGATGAAACCCCAGGCCTCAAAAAGACCAAACAACATGAAAGTGGGTTAAGATTCCCAGTGAAAGTTTTGCCGTGGCTCACTCTCTGATCGGGTAAGGTTTTGGAATTAAGTGAGGGCAGGAGAGAACAGACTATATTTAGCCCTCTTCATTAGGCAGTAGAAGCTGATTCCTAGAACTTACCACCATAATCTGAAGGATAGACCAGGAAACAGAAACATTTTTTAAAAAGGTGCAGAAGTAGGCCATTCGACCATTCAATATGATCATGGCTGATAATCTAAAATCGGTACCCCGCTCCTGCTTTTTCCCCATATCCCTTCATTCCTTTAGCCCTAAGAGCTAAATACAACTCTCTCTTGAAAACATGCGGTGAATTGGCCTGCACTGCCTTCTGTGGCAGAGAATTCTACAAATTCACAACTCTCTAGGTGAAGAGGTTTTTCCTCATCTCAGTCCTAAATAGCCTACCCCTTATTTTTAAACTGTGACCCCTGGTTCTGGAATCCCCCAACATCCAGAACATGTTTCCTGCATCAAGCCTATCCAATCCTTTAAGAATTTTATATGTTTCGATAAGATCCCCTCTCATCCTTGTAAATTCCAGTGAATACAAGCTCAGTCGACCCACTCTTTCAAGAAGCCATGTTAAGTTGGGTAATCATGAGAAAAATCTACCAAGGGAGCATGTGGCATTAATTAACCCACTCGATTAAATTTGTTTGCATCTGGAGAATTGGTCTGTGGCAGTAGGGCAATGGAAGAGAAATCCCAGTTGGAGCAGTAGATTTCCTTGTCATTATGCATTGTAGACCCATCACTTTTCAGGTGGGATCAAGTAAAGTGAAGGAATTGTTTCCTTAAAGGACATTAATATGACCTGAAGTTAGCACACAACCGATTTTACAATATACCTCGAGCCAGGCACAGAGGCTGCAACACTGTCCAGGTATTTCTAAAAGCTAATGTGTGGCTGATTACTCCTGCAGAAAGCAAAACCAAGTGCATTGATACCTGTACAGAAGGTGGCATAACGTTGAAGCAGATGTAGTAAATTACAGTTTCAGAAGAGGATCTGTACTGGCACAGTTACATAGAAATATAGAAAATAGGTGCAGGAGGAGGCCAATCGGCCAATTCATTGTGATCATGGCTGATCGTCCCCAATCAATAACCCGTGCCTGCCTTCTCCCCATATCCCTTGATTCTACTGGCTCCTAGAGCTCTATCTAACTCTCTCTTAAATCCATCCAGTGATTTGGCTTCCACTGCCCTCTACGGCAGTGAATTCCACAAATTCACAACTCTCTGGGTGAAAAAGTTTTTTCTCACCTCAGTTTTAAATGGCCTCCCCTTTATTCTAAGACTGTGGCCCCTGGTTCTGGACTCGCCCAGCATTGGGAACATTTTTCCTGCATTTAGCTTGTCCAGTCTTTTTATAATTTTATATGTTTCCATAAGATCCCCTCTCATCCTTCTAAACTCCAGTGAATACAAGCCCAGTCTTTTCAATCTTTCCTCATAAGTCGGTCCCGCCATCCCAGGGATCAATCTTGTGAACCTACGCTGCACTGCCTCAATTACAAGGATGTCCTTCCTCAAATTAGGTGACCAAAACTGTACACAATACTCCAGATGTGGTCTACCAGGGCTCTATACAACAGCATAAGAACCTCTTTACTCCTATACTGAAATCCTCTTGTTATGAAGGCCAACATTCCATTAGCTTTCTTCACTGCCTGCTGTACCTGCACGCCAACTTTCAGTGACTGGTGTACAAGGACACCCAGGTCTCACTGCACCTCCCCCTTAACTAACCTAACTCCATTGAGATAACAATCTACCTCCTTGTTTCTGCCGCCAAAGTGGATAACCTCACATTTATCTATATTATACTGCATCTGCCACGCATCTGCCCACTCACTCAACCTGTCCAGGTCACCCTGCAACCTCCTAACATCCTCTTCACAGTTTACACTGCCACCCAGCTTTGTGTCATCCGCAAACTTGCTAGTGTTGCTTCTAATTCCCTCTTCCAAATCATTAATATATATGGTAAAGAGTTGCGGCCCCAACACCGAGCCTTGCGGCACTCCACTCGCCACTGCCTGCCATTCTGAAAAGGACCCGTTTACTCCTACTCTTTGCTTCCTGTCTGCCAACCAATTTTCTATCCATGTCAACACCCTACCCCCAATACCATGTGCTCTAATTTTGCTCACAAATCTCCCGTGCGGGACCTTATCAAAGGCTTTCTGGAAGTCTAGATACACGACATCCACTGGCTCCATTTCATCAATTTTACTTGTCACGTCCTCAAAAAATTCCAGAAGATTAGTCAGGCATGATTTCCCTTTCATAAATCCATGCCGACTTGGAGTTATCCTTTTACTGCTATCCAGTTACAGTGAGAATTTTTCAAGAAAGTTAACAAAAAGGGTCAACTAATTGCACATGGTATAGTAAAGCTACTGTATCCTGGAAATATTTAATGTTTGGGTAGGCAGACGAATTGAGAATGGAGGCTCACTTCTCTTCTTTTGACGGTGGTGTTACCTTATTTATCACTCCTAGCACCCTTGGAAAAGTCTATGTGTGGTCTCGCAAGCAATCTTTCTGCAGCCTTACTGCTCTCCGTGACTCTAATGGCACTTCCTCCTGACTGCCCTGAGGCATCTGTACTCTCATTGGCTGGAGAAAATGCACCCTCTGCTGGTCATTGAGAGTCATGTAATAATCCAGTCACTCAGCAAACTGATGAGAGACAATGTATTTGTGCTTGTGCTTTCTACACGAGTAGTCGATCGGGAGCATGTTTTGCAGTGCTTATGTACGTTTTCTGATGGAGTCCTGCCTATCTCATCAAGAAATTAATTGATTTATTTTAGAATTAATGTAACGGAATATCATTTTTTTGTCATATCTTGCATGTACTCAACGTATACATTGATTACTGGTGGGGAAAAAAATGCCGTGGTTGTGTTGGAGAGGATCAGAATGTTGCCTGGGACAGGTATATCACAATGTTGAAAAAACATTTGGACAGTTACATGGATAGGATCGGTTTGGAGGGATATGGGCCAAATGCAGGCAGGCGGGACTAGTGTAGATGCAGCTTGTTGATCGGTGTGGGCACGTTGGGCTAAAGGGACTGGTTCCACACTGTGTAACTCTATGACTCTAAGGGGAATTTTAGCTATAAGGATGGGATTGGATAACAGGTTTGTTTTCTTTGGAAAGAAGGTTGAAGATGTAAGATGAGCATTAGCTATGTTCAAAATACAATCTCATTACGAACATAAGACCTGGATTTAGTGAGATATGAAGGTGGAGAGGGAGGTTCTGCACATTTTGTAACAATAGACTTTCTGACTTAATGCCAAAATGCTTTGACTGAGATCCGGAAAAACGTTGTGAGCTGTGCAACCAAACTGTTGGCCAACATAGTTTTACGTTCGATAAAACTTAATTGCCAGCTGTCTCGTTACAGTCAGCTGCTTCTGTGAGCTGGTGGGCAGCACTTCACAGACCCCTTCGTGAGTGGTCGGACGTTGCTGCTAATCATTAGCGATGAATCATTTGTATTCGTGGGGTTCGGTCACTGACTGGAGGGAGGCTTCCCCAGAAAGCCCACACAGGGCAAGAAAATGGCACTGAGGATTAGCCAGGACCTTATGGAAGAGTGGTGCAGACCTGAGGGCCAAATAGCCTATTTTTGCTCCACTTTTGTACTTTTTTTTCTGTTTTCATTCACCACACAGACCATAGCAGTTCAAGAATGTGGCTCTGTCCCAGGGACATTTGGGTCTTTGCTCATGTCGTCCACATCCGATTGAAGGATTAAGTAAACAGCTCTTGTTCCAGCAATCCACTTACATTTCTTATGATTTCAGCTCAGGCAAGAAACACACTGGAACGAGTCACCCGAGCCAACGGTTTCCTCATTCAGTATTTGTACGTCCCCAGCCTTGTTTTGAGAAGTGAATAAAACCGCATCTTAGAGAACTTTCTGTTCGTTTATTGTGAGGATTTTATTCCTCAGCCCTGCATACAAGAGAAATCTTCTTTTGACATCTACATCAGGAAAGAAAGATTATTATGGAGGTACCAATTCGGGTCATAGAGTCACACAGCGTAGAATCAGACCCTTCAACCCAACTTTATCAAGATGTCCATTTATACTAGTGTGCACATTGGACCCTTATCCCTCTAACCATTTCCTCTCCAGATACCTGTCCAAACATCCCATAAGCTTGTGAGAGAATGGATGGTTTAGGTAATTTTCTCATGGGTCTTGTGACATTGGACATTAGATTTACTCAGTGTCTTTGTGATTCACCCACCTTCTACTTTGCCCAGGCTTCAACAAGGTGATTAAGTAGCATCTTAAAATTAAAAGCCAAAGAATCTATACCTGGAAGGTACTCGGGTTCCAACATCACATAGCCAGTTAGACAAAATAAAATATTTGCTCAGATATCCATGAATTCCTTGTGCATACTTGACATCTACTTAATTAGAGCAAGAGGAATTATTTAATTTACCACACAGCCTGTCATAAAAAGTGTGTATTCTCAGAGAGTAATCCATTTTCAGTGGCTAACCCCAAATATTAACTGACTTCATCAGATATAATTCTGCAAGTCGTTTGAGAGTTTCTTTAACATTACAGGAATTTGCTTATTTCTCATGCTCTGCATGATTCATAAAGCAATTTTAACTGCACACAAAGGCAACTTCTTCCATGCAGATAATGAGTTCACTTAGTGTGCTCCAACATACCAGAACTAATTGCAAGACCTTGGCTCCCAATGAGAATCCCTCCCCCCACCAAATCCCACATGCATCAACACCCAGATTTGTATTCTCCATTTTCAGATTTAATTTTGAAAGCTCATTACTGCATTTGAATGTGTTCAAGCTGTCTGTAAAACAGGGAAGCACAATAAAAATGGGAATGAAAGTAAAGTTACAAAGAAAATAGAATGAAGTTACAATCAATAAGGAAACATAAATGATCTGCATGGAAACAAACGTTTTCGCTGGGACAAAGAAACTGAGGAAGAACTCTGATAAAGCTATTCAAAGCTTTTTCTAAATAGAGTGTGTTAATGTAAAGTAATTTCCTATGCAATAAAAGTGGATTTTAGGAGAGATTTTTCTCTGCGGGAAGTTAA
Organism: Rhinoraja longicauda; assembly: GCF_053455715.1. Lineage (NCBI taxonomy): Eukaryota > Metazoa > Chordata > Chondrichthyes > Rajiformes > Arhynchobatidae > Rhinoraja > Rhinoraja longicauda. Next base: position 17,464,645 of record NC_135957.1, on the reverse strand, counting down.
GATAAAAAGTGCCCAATCAGACATTATGGATGCAGAATCCATAATAGCTTTCAGAATGGAAATGGCTAAATGTTTAAAAGGGGATTAAAAAGATATAGCATTCCCAAGGAGGCATAATTGCCTCCTCCATAGGAGTGGTCTTGTTTTAATGGTGGAAGTGTAAAAACCGAGAGCGTCTGAGTGGGAACTTGGTGATGAGCTTTGAATAACGTTAAGGTCACATATTCAGGCGTTGAAGAATCAGAAAAGGAAACAATAGACAATAGACAATAGCTGCAGGAGTAGGCCATTTGGCCCTTCGAGCCAGCACCGCCATTCAATATGATCATGCACAATCAGTACCCCGATCCTGCCCTCTCCCCATCCCCCCTGACTCTGCTATCCTTAAGAGCTCTATCTAACTCTCTCTTGAAAGCAGCCAGAGAATTGGCCTCCACTGCCTTCTGAGGCAAAGAATTCCACAGATTTACAACTCTCTGAGTGAAAAAGTTTTTCCTCATCTCCGTTCTAAATGGCCTACCCCTTATTCTTAAACTGTGGCCCCTGGTTCTGGACTCCTCCAACATTGGGAACATATTTCCTGCCTCTAACGTGTCCAATCCCTTAATAATCTTATATGTTTCAACAAGATCCCCTCTCATCCTTCTAAATTCCAGTGCATATAAGCCTAGTCGCTCCAGTCTTTCAACATACGACAATCCCGCCATTCTGGGAATTAACCTAGTGAACCTACGCTGCACTCCCTCAATAGCAAGAATGTCCTTCCTCAAATTTAAAGACCAAAACTGCACACAGTACTCCAGGTGCGGTCTCACTCAGACCCTGTACAACTGCAGAAGGATCTCTTTGCTTCTATACTCAACTCCTCTTGTCATGAAGGCCAACATGCCTTTAGCTTTCTTCACTGCCTGCTGTTCCTGCATGCTAACTTTAAGTGACTGATGAACAAGGACACAAGATATCTTTGTACTTCCCCTTTTCCTAACTTGACACCTTTCAGATAATAATCTGCCTTCCTGTTCTTACCACCAAAGTGGATAACCTCACATTTATCCACATTAAACTGCATCTGCCATGCATCCGCCCACTCACACAACCTGTCCAAGTCACCCTGCATCCTCATTGCATCCTCCTCACAGTTCACACTGCCACCCAGCTTTGTGTCGTCTGGAAATTTGCTAATGTTACTTTTAATCCCTTCATCTAAGTCATTAATGTATATTGTAAATAGCTGCGGTCCCAGCACCGAGCCTTGCCGTACCCCACTAGTCACTGCCTGCCATTCTGAAAGGCACCCGTTAATCCCTACTCTTTGTTTCCTGTCTGCCAGCCAATTTTCTATCCATGTCAGAAACATCAGGCTCAAACATATGGTGAGGTTACTCACCATATAAATTTGAATTATAAGATGTGCCTGATTAAATTGGGAGAGGGACAAATAGAATCAAATATTTTCCAGACTCTTGCATAATTTATATAAAAGAAAACACAACCTACTGCCTACCACCTGAGCAACAACTGTCTGCGACTTACAGGAATTTGGTTCCAAACCAGACTGACAATTCAACTGACTTTCATACTAAGGTCAATGAGAAGGTAACTAAGTGGTGAGAATTAGTTAGGTAGAACAACTTATGACGGCTAAGTGAAGAATTTTCATTAATAAGTATTTCATGAAGAGTACAGTACTGGAGACACGGTAAATTTGGAAAGAAGGGAAAATGCCAATGTACAGGAAGGTATTAAGTAAGCACAAGTCCAGCAAAGTTTTTTTAAATTTCAGGAACAAAGTGAGCAAGATGCTCGAGGGGATGTAAACTTGTATAGTAGACGAGGAAGAGAATGGTGCTGAGTGAAGTTGAAAAAATTCAAAGGGAAATTGAAAGAAAATGGAGTGTAGAGCTGATGCACAAATTTGCTAAGTATTAGAAATGGAGATGGGAGTCTGGAGGTATTAATAGAAACGAGGAGCCTTGATGTTGCCTTGAAGGAAATGACCTAGAAATTATGGCGGCACGGTAGCGCAGCGGTAGAGTTGCTGCTTTACAGCGAATGCAGCGCCGGAGACTCAGGTTCAATCCTGACTACGGGTGCTGCACTGTAAGGAGTTTGTACGTTCTCCCCGTGACCTGCATGGGTTTTCTCCGAGATCTTCGGTTTCCTCCCACACTCCAAAGACGTACAGGTATGTAGGTTAATTGGCTGGGTAAATGTTTTTTTTTAAATTGTCCCTAGTGGGTGTAGGATAGTGTTAATGTACGGGGATCACTGGGCGGCACGGACTTGGAGGGCCGAAAAGGCCTGTTTCCGGCTGTATATATATGATATGATATTTACTGCACTCAATTTTATCAATCCCACCTCCAAAATGTTCACACCCTGCTCCATCATTCAAAACGGCTTGGACCTCACAGTATAATTGCAGTGAAGGGATCTCCCTTCAACCCAACTCCATCTCTCGCTGGGGTACCCTTTTAACACATTTCGAGCTCAACATGCTTTCTAGCTCATTTAGCGTGCAGCAAGGGAAAGACCGGGAATAGTATTCACATTTGTGGATATTCCAGAGAAATAGGGAAAGAGAAAAGGACCAGGATATACTTATTAATAAGCACTCAATTAAACCAATAAAGAAAGTAAGTTTGTTATTGATGATCCTTGTTCAGAAAAACCTGCTGGGCTGAGCTATAAATTGATAAGAGTGTTATTACCGCATTCCAACTGCGAAATACTGTGAAGAAAATTAGGAGTGATATTTCTCTACCAATCCCAGTGGGAGTGTGCTAATAATATTACTGTAATGATGTTTAATCTCATATTTACAGTGTCCCCATGTTTGCATTCATCTCTGCAGTTGACAATGTGGTCATGGATCAGATTTTAAACTCGCAATTCTTCCAGTACTGAGGAAGTCAGCTGCACTGTTATTGGGCACAGTCTACGTGGCAGTCCGCAGTATAAAATGCTTTATTTGTTAAGAAGTCTGTGCAAATTCCTGCAGAGAAGCACCCGTACTTGAGTATAGAAGGTGCTTGCCAGATTTGCAAATATCACTGTCAAGAATGCAGAGTTGTTGCTGAAACTAAGAAAGCAATGTGTAAGGTACGTAGGAGAAAAACTGCAGATGCTGGTTTAAATCGAAGGTAGACACAAAATGCTGGAGTAACTCAGCGGGTCAGGCAGCATCTCTGGAGAGAAGGGATGGGTGACGTCACCCAGTCCTTCTCTCTTGAGATGCTGCCTGACCCGCTGAGTTACTCCAGCATATTGTGTCTACCTAAAGCAATGTGCAATGTTAATATTGATTACCATGGAAAGCAATCCCTGTTATTCTTCCTCTCCTTGTGAGCATCCGTTGAATCAATTCCGATCAAAATTAATTTATTCCATTTGTGTATCTGCCTCATTTAAGGTGTGATGATATACAGCACGTTGACATGAATGTGATCCTCGGTTGCCTCACAGGTGCCCTGAGATCTGTGCACCTATTTCTTTTGATTGATATGGCAGCTTTGTCACCATTATTCATGTTACATTTCGCTTGGTCCTCTGTCCCAGCAACAGCAGCTCCTTCACTTGCCTGTCACACCGTTACATAATTCAGAGACTGCGTTCAAACGAAACTTTAACTCAATTCAGTAATTGAGCTGGATACATCGTTTTGAAGTTTTGCCCCACAGTTGAATATAAATACAACAATCTATGTTTTTGTGGAAATGTTCCACCCCGCTAAAATAAGAACCACCACATCAACTTTGATTTTCTGCAATGGATGTAAAGTCCAGAATAATTTCTATAAAGCCCAGAGTAAGATGATTTTTAGGGTTGTGGTATTTTTACAGTCTGCGTCTGCAGTTTTAAGGAAGAAGAGGGAAATATTACTTCCATACATCAGCTAGTGTAAAACTGTTTTCATTGTCTTCATTCATATTGAATAATTTGATGTAAAACCCAGTAGTTACTCTGACTCACTTTTGAAGTCCTATGATGGTTCCCTTTGAGGAGATTTGGTCTCCGTTTTATGTTTTTTTAAAATTGCAAACAGAAAATGGGACCATTTTTATAATGATGTAGAGGTTAAGCGAAGTTAAGGACCAGGTGGCAAGACGGTTTACAAAAAAATATGTAGGATTCTTATGCTTTATAAAGCATCCTCGGTTTTATGTGCATTCTATGATCAGGACTAAAAGTGCAGGGTTCGACAACAAGGCAAAACATTTTTTTAAATGAAAATGCATGAGTTAGTCCTGACCTGCTCGGAGAAGCAACTCGACACAGGGCAGGTCACCGTTGCAATCATTTCCAAGTAAAAATGCACTGGCTTCAGAATTGTTCCAGACACTAATCATGTTTGTAATGGCTGATGACTGCCTGGAATCAGGTACACATGTAATGGCTCTATCATTTTGATGCAATGCCCAAATTCAATTTACTTGATACAAATTGGAGCTCCCAGGAGTGAACAGCCGCAAGAGAACATCATGCACATTGTGCCAAATGTCCCAATGTGACAGGAATCAACGGGCTAGCATTCCGACTTTGAAGTTTTGTCCACAACATCTGCTGAAATCATGTTCAATTGGTCAATATATTTTCTCGTTTTCCCTGCTCCATATTTGCTTTCCCCCTTATCATTTTATGCCTTCATCACATAATAGATGGCAAATGAAAATGTAATGCTGGGAAATGGGAAGTGTTACGTTCAGGGAGGAAGAGACAGAAGAGGCAGTATAAACCAAAGTGTATGATCCCAAGAAGGAATCGAGGACCAAGAGATCTGGATGTACATTATTTGCTGAAGTGGCAAGATAAGCTGAGAAATGATTAGATGAGTATCCAGGATCATGCATCATTTGAAAGCCACAGAGTTCAAGATCAACAAGGTCACGATAACTGGAGTATTCTGGATGCACTGCCAGAGATTGAGATGCAGAGACACAGATGTTGACAGCACTGAGCCTGTATTCACTGGAGTTTAGAAGAATGAGGGGAGACCTCATTGAAACTTACTGAATAGTGAAAGGCTTGGATAGAGTAGATGTGGAGAGGATGATTGCACTCGTGGGAGAGTCTAGGACTAGAGATCATAGCCTCAGAGGTAAAGGACATTCATTTAGGAAGGAGATGAGGAGGAATTCCTTTTGTCAGAGGGTGGTAAATCTGTGGAATTATTTGCCACAGAAGGCTGTGGAGGCCATCAATGGATATTTTTAAGGCAGAGATAAAATGATTCTTGATTAGCACAGGTGTCAAGGGTTACGGGGAGAAGGCAGGAGAATGGAGTCAGGAAGGAGAGATAGTTCAGCCATGATTGAATGGCAGAGTAGATGATGGGCCAAATGAACTCATTCTGCTCCAATCACTTATGTCAGTGTATGAACAGGAACTGGATCAATGTCTGGAAGTGAGGAATGTGGGGAGTGAAATTAGCCAGATTGCTTTTACACAGAGGCAGCATGTTCTGAGTGGCATCTTTTCTGTTGTGTAATCATTCTGTTGTTCGGTGTCGCAAAGCACAGGACAAACTCCAATTTTATAGTTCTGTGCAGGCAAATGACACTCCCATGATGTAGATAGATTTTAATAAGCGGCAGAGACTATGTCATGAAACTAGAATTGTTGATAGCTGGTCATTCCTTTTTGTGGTCAGTTTGAGATTGCATTTGACAACTATAAGAATTGTAGAATTGGCAACTTATTGAATTTGGATTTAATATGGCGTTAGATTAGCACCTTGAGGCATGAGAAAGTTCTAAAGGCTGGATTAATCTAGGAATGAGACTTAGGAAGAGAATGACGAGAAATCTATTTTATGAGAGACTGTAGAAAGTTTGCTTTGAGTCAAAGAGAGAAAATAAGAACTTCGGAATATTGAATTGCCTATGTTTTCCGGTGCGGAAACAAGCCATACGGACCAAATGCAATACGTCACTATTTACACTCCACCTCCCACACTATGCAAACTATTAACAGTTATTTCTTGATTGCACCCTTATGTAGATATCTAGATAATTAAAATACCTCTAAGTTACATATGAATTTAAGAAATAGATGTAGAAATACATGGCCCCTCATGTCTGCTCCGCCATTCAATATGGGAACCATGGTCCTTCTGAACAGCAATATCTTTCAATCTCTGGTTTAGATTTGGTCTCATATGAAGAGGAAGGATTAATATTTTTTTCTTGGCACTACATTCCTGCACTAATCCCATTTCCTGTATTTCCTTTAATATACAAAAACCTGTCAATCTATAACGAACATACGAACAGCCTCTCTGGAGAATTCCAAAGTTCCTCCGCACAGTAAGTGAGGCAATTCCTCTCGGTCTTTGTCCTAAATGATCAATCCATCATTATGAGACCATCACCCCTAGACACCCCAGTCAGGGGAAATGTCCATTCTGCCCCCAACCCATCAAGGCCCTGACAAATCTTCTACATTTAAAGGA